>NC_092359.1:24582420-24882420 GCF_030848805.1 Temnothorax longispinosus | reverse complement strand
GCAGCGACGTATCCGTTTCGTTACGTGTCGCGCGTTTCTCGCAGTCGCTTGCGCGGTTGTTAAAAATTTTCCAGATTTACCTTGCCGCGCCCGATCGGTGAGATATCGCACGTTTTATTATTAATATGAACGTAGTCCTCAACGCGGAATATTCTTTGTATTCTCACGTATATTTTTTTCTCTCGTTATATATCCCATATTTATCTTTTAATATTTCGTATATATTTTTAACAGCCGCAATCTCGTTCATATTAGTAATGCGACTCCTGCCTTGTACATCCTGTGTTAAAAAATGTATCACAAAAAATTCACATATTTTTATCCAATTACTTATAATCGATGTTAAAAAAGAGTTTGTTTTTAATTTAAAAAATTGATGATACCGATATTTATAGCTCAACAGATATTTTAATAATTTAACAAATTCTTTCTGTCGCCGAAACTAAAAATTCCCAACATTCGACATAATAATAATTTATGTCTACTATTCTTAAAGAGCTCGTTTTAACGAGCAAGGGTATAATACTATATGTAAAATAATGTAAAATAACAGCACGCTTGAAAACTCCGGCATTATGTAGAGCTTTCTGGTAAATACCTGTGAACTTTATTTGGTAAACTTTGCATTGTTTAGCAGTAATACTAATAAACCAAATCCGATCTCGGGCGTTGCCTAATATAATAGAGGAAAATATGAATAGTGGGAGTCAGGAAAGTAAGTAGGTAGAGGATACGAAACAAAGCGATGTTTTGCATTCGCTGCCTCGCGTAATAATTACAATCAATTCACTCCGAGAGCGTAACGAGAAACGCGGAGCGTTGTATGAGTTGCCCGTTAAAATTTACGGCCAGACAATATTCATTGATATTATATGATATTAAAATTTATGGAATATAATATGTTTTACACGCGAAACATGGGACATTTTGCGCGGCTCTAATTGGCTAAAAATCACCCATTCCCTCGAATTTTAATGAAAAACATATTTAACGACGTAAATAAATATATTGCGTAATACCATACATTATTATGGTCGCATTGTTTGCTTCTTATTATCGGTAACATTTTTACGCGCGATCAAATTCCGCGATGTTTAACGCCTCGATTTCAAAATAAAATAATTCTCACAATATGGTTTTTTTTATCTACCTCGCAAAGCGCGGGATATAGCTTTAGACATATTGATTTATCGAGATTTTTATTCCATTTTACACTCATCGGATTATTCTGTGCTAGCATTATATGAAAATTCAATTATTATTCTAAATTACGTTATATACCCCATTTTTGGATATAAAGTGAAAATTGCGCGTTACATGAGAGGGAGATAATTTTATTTAAATCGCGAAAAATACGATATTCTTTTACTATCAACCAAAAATCCAGCAACCTGCAGTTACATAAAGCGATCCTATTAATGCAGATATTTCTCTCGCAAGAATTAGAGACCAACATAACCAGATTCGAAACAAACTAACTTTGCACGTTCTATCAATCTTTCGTACACAAATAAATATTGCCAAATATAACAAGTTATTATATCATATAATGAATAATAAAACATAATAAAAGATTACAGATTTATTAAATATTTTATCTTATTTTTAAATATCACTTTCTCTTTCTTTCTCTATATATTTACACCTATTATATAAATATTATACTATCCTATGTTATACTTTTATACTACAAGTGTATGCCGTACTTGACAGTTTTTTCCGTTTCTTAACATATACGAATTGTACTTTAAATCAACTTCTTTGAGAACAACTTGCTTAAGAAAGACAGAAAGAGAGAGAGAAAGAAAAAAAGGAAGGGAAGAGAAGAGGCAACTGAGCTTTGCTCATTAGACATCCGGTCGTCGCTATTTCACCGAGGGTGAAACGCGAACTAGAATCTCACCAATTCGCATCTACCAGCTAATCCGGCGAGCGAGTCACCGCGCGCTTATATCCTTTCAGCGCGTATATACCGGTCATCCAGGTTAAGGTGTCATTCGATGCCTCATTACTTATCGGACGTGCGGAATCCTCGATGTACGGACGAGGTACGAGCGGGAGAGAGAGAGAGGAAAAGATAGAGATGGCGACAGATAGAGACAGAGGAAAAGAGAGAAAAAGAGATAGAGAGAAATCTCGATCCGATCGCGCCGAAGTATCGATTCCGCGACGACCTGGAAATCCTCGAGCGAAACGTCAACTACTTCAACTACACGCAACTGTTGCTGATCGCCAGCACGTGGTGGTCGCATTTCCGCGATTCGGTGATAGTCCAATACCAAGCCAGCGAACGATCCGCTATAAACAGCGGATACTTAAATTTCTCGATCTATCGACTGCTCGCCGATCGCGCAGCCTAGACTGGAAGCATTCTCACACTGTGAAACAGTCGTTTCGAAATTCCATCGCGCGCGTATTAGCGCGCTCCGATGGCGAAACTCGTTGGTATAGACCTACTTTACAGTGTCATGCGGATAATTGCATAATTAATCCTTTTTTTTTCTTTTTTTTTCCCCCGCCGTGTTGCACCGCATATGGGAATGGTACACACATCCCGAGATCTATGTGCCCGGTTCCGCGATAAAGATTTTTTATAATTTTTTGAAGCGTAAAACCCCAATATAGAAATATTTCGAAATTTCTCGCCACAATGGCATAACTTTTCTGCGTTTCAAAAGCGAATTCTTCGAAAACGCGAGATTGTTAGAGATTTTTCAATTACGCGAAACCAAGCGAAGTCGGCGAATTTGTGGTTTCAACTAATTTTAGAGGAAAAATTGTACATGACAATTTAGCTACAAGTATGTTCTTGATTACTTGTACGCGCGTATGTGTGCGTGTGTGTCCTAGTAAGAAATGTCGTGAGATGAAATTGCAAATGTTTTTTATCAGATGCACTTCCCCGATTGGCCGGCTTTCATCGTATGAGAGTTAATGACGAAGAATGTCAACAATTTTTTAAGAAATATCTTATCGTAGCTTCGAAGAAATAATACGGAGTGAGTATGTTGCGCGTGAACATAATTTGACAGCGCAATATAACCGCGGTGCTTGATAACTTTTTAATTATCGAGCGATTAATACATCAAGATAAAAAGCTTTTCTTCTTATCAGAAAAGAGTATCGTTTTGAGATGTTTACTCGAGAGAACAATTGTCGGCTTTTCTGATTCCTTCGTTCGAGGGAAGATATGTATGTTTTTCGGTGTCGATAACAACGAAAACTGGACGCGACGGAATTATTTCGGTTTTTGGGGAAACTTGCCACACGCATACGAATTCCCGTTGATCGAACGGACGTACGAATCCTTCGGCAAAGGTCCGATTGAAGCGCGGAGCATTTTAAGGATTCGAGAGCAGACGTCTGTTGGCCAAACGACTGGCCTGTGAGTTGCCCAGGTTGCAACCTACCGCAAAATGAAGGAAATGAATTATCCGGTGAGAACGGAGAGAAAAAAAGAGGAGAGAAAAAAGAGGAGAAAAAAAGAGACGTCAAATCGCCGTGGCCGTGCCTATTTCCAAACGGTTTCTATGCTCCTCGGGCGGTAGTAGGAGGTCCTTCGCCTTCTCACGATGGCGACGGACGCCGGCAGTCTCTCTCTCGGTTCCCGCGAGAGTGAGATAACCGGAATACAGGTTTCTGCGGATAGAGTTGTGCCGTGACGACGACGCGGCGCGGCGGAATGGTAGGGGGTATACCGGTAGAGATGCTAATGTCGGCCTTGTGCCAAATACCCGTGCTCCTGGTGCCCGTGTGCACGCGCGTGTGCATACACGCGCACATAAGCGAGCGGCGCGTATGCACGTGTCGACGCGTATACACGCGATCGACTATGCGTCGATCGGCACGGCGCGCGACGCGGTGCGGCGGAGCGCGCCGAAACTGCATCGGTGCTACAAAGTCGTCTCCCCCGCCTTGCGCGACGCTGATAAGGCGAGAAGTATCGTGCAGTTATCGGTCATCTGTCGCTCGCTCGAGTTTACGAGGCTCTAATTGGAATAATCTTTGCGCTCGTAAGCCGATACGCTTATCCTTGCTCGCGAATTTTACGGTACGCCTCGTTATTTTTATTAACGTCAAAGGAATTTTATGCAACACATGGGAAAACAGATCGCAGAATGCCTTTTAGAAACATCGCGTATACATTTTTCAGATTAACGTTTATAAATAATATTAAAAATGCACAAAGTTTAATTTATTTTACATCAGCGCGCGCATCAAATGGAATGTATTGTGAATTGCATTTATAATTTTGCCAGTCGTATAGTGTGTCATGTTACAGAACAAAAAAAATTACTCAAAAAATTTTCAATACAAATATATTAACTTAAAACAATTAAACTAGAAGCATTAAACAGCTGTACATTTGAACAGCGTGCTTTTGAACTCCTAGGAATGAATACTCCGTAATGTAATTTATCATGCATCATGCATGTGCATTTTAATGGTCGATATTGGTAATCGATCCGAGACCATTAAATGTTGCAAGAAATCAATTTTTTGAACTACATACATCTCGCGCAGCGGTAATCAATGAATACGATTATTTCGAAGCGAATGTGTCGTCGAGAGTAGCATATAAATAAAATGCGGCTTTTTAAAACGAGCATATTCAGAAGATTATCATTATGTTAATTTTAAAACGTAAAAAATTCCACTTAAAGAATACTTTACAGAGTCTAGCACACGCCATTCCTTTTTACTCGTAAAAAACTCATGAAAAAAAGACTTGTTTTTGTTGTCCGTAATAGCAATCGGCGCGCGCTGCCATCTCAAGCGCATGTATAATTTTAATCGTACTTTGATCACATTCTCTTTAGTACTCGCATTGTCTGGAGAATCGCCCGAGAAACAAAAATTGAATCAAAATCTAACAAAAATTAAAAGGTGTGAATAAACAGAATAAACTTTATCTTAATGTTGCATCTCTACAAGGAAAATTATTGTGAAAAACGTAATATTCTAATGCGACACAAATATAAAATTAACTGGAGGCTGAGAATAAAGTGCAAGTAATAGTTTAGAACATCTAAGATTGGAATAATCTGAGATATGAAGGCCTGAAGTAATTCAAAGCATATAACTACCAGTTTATATGTAATTTAAATAAATGCGCCATAAAAAGTAATCACTACCGTTCAATATTAGCTCATTTATAGATCTCGTATCGAATAATAATTTAGATCACCGTTTAGAACATCTCAAGTCCAGTTTACAAATAAAATGTCTGAGGTAGTCTGAACCATTACTTGATTTTCTCAGTTTAGATAAATTAATAATAACCAATAGTTTTGTTGGCATGTATTATATTTTACAACGCAGCTACTCGAATAAAAAAAATACAATCTAAATATTGAACATGGATTACTGCCGTTTATAGCAATATATTGTTGTAATCGTGCAGATTTAATGAATACCGCTTCTCAGACTCTGTACAAATACACCATAGACGCATATTATTTTAAAATCAATTCCCAATCTTTCCTGAAGAATTTAGCATCATGCATAGATTCGCATCGATCGAATCCGCTTGATTAAATTGGAGCATATATCTCTTGAGGCTGGCGGAGAGCGCGGCCGGATGCATATAACAGCGCGCATATTTCCGCGATTTCGTCATTCTGGCAAAAACCTTGAATTACGCAAACGGCGGAGATTCGAAGGGTAACCGAGGACACTCGCTAAGACGGACGGGCAAAAGTCGCGCCGCGCTACGCCGTGCGCCGATGAAAACGCTCGAGCGCGAGGGGGAAAAAATCGCCCGATCGTCTTTATCGTCCTCGTCTCGTGATCGATCATGCTGCATACCGACGATCGCAATCGCCGATCGTGCAAGAAAGAAGGTTAGACCGGGCCGCGGCGCGGCGCACGTTAAGCACGGTGCGAAAATCACGTGAAAAACTGGCTGTCCTAGAAACAGACCAACCTGTCAGTGGCACAAACCACTCTTGACGTGCACACGCATACGCGTGCGATCATTGAGACGCATTATCGGCGTCGCCGAGCGCAACGAGAGGAGGGGGGGGGGGCTCAAAATGTACACCGAAGTCGGTTTTCTAGAACACCGATCGCGGGGGATCAAGTGTCGCGGATCAATCTCGTACGGTTACGCGTTACGCGAGTGTACTTCTTACCTTTTTTACTGATCGTTAACGGAGCGATACGATCACGCCGGAATGTTCGTATATCTACCTATCGCGAGCAGCTGTAATATTCAAACGATGAATGATTTAGTCTGTTATACTGGTGTTTATCTTTGCCGTTGAGTAATAGCACCTATCTACGATTTATTTTGATCGCCTTATCGTCGTCCCAATCATCAGCTTTCCCATCGCGGGAACGTTGACTTTCATACGAAGATTCACGGCGTAACAGCGCACCGCGAATAAATTTGTCACTATCATTTTATGATCGTCTTAATGACGATTTTAACTTGACAAATCACTTCGGTCGTAAAGCGCGTCGCGATCAATTAACCACGGGCGGTCTTATTGATACTGTATAATATAATTATAACGTAACACAGTCGTGCATCCTCGCGATATAACGCCGTAACGGCTTAAGCGCGGCTACGTAGCTCGGGGATCGGAGAGGCTAACACTACATTTTTCTTTGCTCTCGCAACTTGAAAGTAGGCGCCCGCCGGTTGCGATAAAATCGTAGAAAATAACCTTTGAGTGACTGGTTTTCCATCGGCTTCTAATATCCCGTGCCAATCTTCCCGGCAATCGCATTGCGAAATGCCCTTCGAGGGGCCGCGCGTCCAATTTCTCGAGACGCTTCGTAACATCATGACTCGCCACTCGACCTAGTCTCCATTTCATCGAACAGATCGGAACAGATTTGCCGATTGGCATTCCGTGGCCGCGAAACCGTCTCCTAAGAGCTCTTCGTAATCGAAAAATCGTGAGTCATCCGGTGGGATTTTAAATAATGTATTATGATTAGCAATTTATTTTATTTATTTCATTACTTATTAATTTATAGTACCTACTTATTATTAATTTCATGCTAAGTTTTAATAAACGTCATTAAATATTTTAGAGTGCTAAATATTTCAAAACTTATACATGTATAATTAATCGATCGAGCTCCCCCAAAGAGAGAGTGCGACGATTAGTTACATATTATTTTTAATATCAAATTTTAGATCGCGAACAAAATGCACATCGTGGAAGTAGCTAAATTATCTTCAATATCTTCAACGTAAATCACACTTCTCATTAGCATGTCTAGCCAAAGCTAACAGTATCGGTAGGGTAATCATGTTATCAAGTATTTGTTATTGCGGGATTTTCCACAAAGCATTAATCCATCTCATGTACATATATTTTCGCGTTCAAGATTTTTTCAATGCACAATGTTTCAATCGCGAACGCAATTCTGATTGCATAATTCATAATTTTAAGAATACTCTCGTGACGCACTTCGAAATCTTTTTACGTAACCTGTTTCGTTGGGAAAAATCGCAATAACTAAACTAGATACCGAGACTGCAACAGCTTGGTTAGCTGGAAAAACGTTGTTCTTGCAAATTTGTGTTAATTAATACGTTGCACTTTTAAAAGATCGTGAACTTATAGGTGACGAGATTTGCGGCGGAAATATGTAAATTTCGGCTTTGAATTAAAAATCAATCACGGTAAAAAAGACGCATTTAATGCGGAAATAATACTGTATCCTTGTAGAGAGGAAGCCTACCGTCATTGAATTAGATACATTGCAGCTCGATACATTTGCCTGATCCGATCCGTTAAATTTCTTCAAGTGATTCCTAGTAATCGACCTTCGAGGTATAACGTGTTTAACGTGTTGGCCGGACTACGCTGTTAGAAGGGAGCTATTTTATAATTAGTTGCAAGAACCTATGAACTTTAAACGTCTGCTGTTAGAGGCTGGTAATGCACACATTTGTAATCATTTTCTCAGATTAAGAATAAAAAAGGTTTTTAATCATCTTAAAATTACATGCAGATTTTGCAAAAAAATCTGTATTTATTCATACGTTTATAAGAAATATGAATGTTAAGTAGATCGTTTAAAGTAAATCCAATTATAAAATGTTACGTATATAGATTATATTAAAATGCAAACATTTTTACGTTTTAATTAAAACATTTTTTCAACAAGTGCAGAATTGATTTTTTTTAGCAAAAATTGCGTTTTAGAAGCAAAATTCGAATTATTATTTATAGATATGTACGAACCGAGTTTATTAAAAAAAGACGAAAGGTCATTCAAAACGATGTCCTGTAAAAAAATCAACATCTCAGAACAATTTGATGGAGATTTTTCTATTTTTTATTTACAAAATGTTTTACGTCAAACGATAATCGATATCGCAATACGAATTGTTTTCGTGAGAAAAAGCGCTATAATTTCGAACGATCACAAGCGATTGTTCTTGAGCAAGAATCCAGGAACGATACTTCCAGTTCCATTTCAGTCTCCATATCGAGAGACTGAACACACATTTCGCGGTCACCTCGATACTCGATCGACATCGCAAAAATGTCGAGCGGCGCGATAAATCTGCGAATGCCGATACGGGGGGGGTGAGGAGGAGGGGAGGAGGGAAGAAAGGGAGGGACAACGCATTAGAAATCGTCCTGCGAGACGCGCAAATTTATTATGCGGATACCGGAGGATCACGCGGCCGCCGCTGGCGCAAGTAATAATCCTCGAGCGTTCTCTAATGCGACTTGGGGAACCGGGCGGCCTCCAACGGCCTGAAATCGTTCCCCCGTGGCCCCCGCGGTCCAGCCCAGCCCGCGGGCCCCCTTCCCGTAAACCCTGTACCCAGCCCCACTCTCTTTCACGGGGGGGACAGAGAGGAGAGAATGCGCCATCTTGCCTAGGCCGCGGCATATGCGCTGCCGAATGCCGCCACACATACAGGCGCATGATTCTAACGCGCGACAAAGAAACTTCTAAGTCTCGTTGTCATGGCTCGCCCGTCCCTTCCAAGCAGACGAGCCTACCGGCCTCTCGCTCGTTCGCCGCTCGTACCGTTCAGAGCACTCTCTCGCGCACGCACACGAGAGAAAGAGAAAAAAAGAGAGAAAGAGAGAGAGACAGGACGACCACTTCAAGGACGGCGCTCGCGCCGATCGATCAAGCCGGTCGAATCGTTCACGATGCTCCAAGGAAACGATCCGTCACGGAAATTCAGGGATACTGCTCCTCGCGTCACGATGGAAGGCACGTCGTGGCCGGTGGACGGAACGGGCCCGAACGGGTTTTTCGTCCGTGGCTTTAATGCCCCGCCGTGAATAAATTAATCCCGTAGGCGGCGCGCCGCTGCCGCGAGATCGAGGCTCCATGTTGGACTTGTCGCGATTCTCGCCTCCGCCAGCTGCTCTAATTTAAGAGAGAAGAGAACCGCTCGCGCGAGGAAGCGAATGCCCGAAGGACGCGATCGGCGCGTTTAAATCTGCGGGATGTCGCGTGCATTACTTGCATAACGTATTTATGCGACGTGTCGGCTAAACTCTGTTTATTATCTCCCGATTTCCCCATTTGCCGGTAACAAACGATAACGCGGATGATACCTGTTTGATGCATCGCGCGAGGATTACTCACGCGCTACCGAGCGGATAATATCTCAGGAAATTAATTAAAACGGATGATAAATTATAATATAGTCGCAAAAATTCGTTTGCGATATATACAGGCAATTATCATACCGACGACGAGCCATAAATATCGGGGGATAGAGCCGACGAACACGTAGCTCTGTGCGTGTACCGCGCAACTTGTACAGGAATTGCCGAGTATACCACAGGGCGCGGTATACAACGTCTCTGTAGCCGGCCGTGTAACCCGTGATGAGACTACGCGTTAATTAATAACGCGATCATCGCCGCTTCCGGTATCAAGCGGTGCAGCAGCCGCCGTCCGCGTCGTCGTGAGACGGCGATCCGTCGACGGAGAGTGCGACCAGAGGGAGTATACCGCGCAACGATTTCCAGAACGATCGATCGATATCGCGAAACGATATCGTCCGCCTTTTTGTATAGAACGTAGAACTCGGCGTAACGAATCGGAAATTATACGAGGGGGCAATGCGTTCGCGCGACGGTAATATAAATGAGCGTGCTTAAGTGAACGTACGGCTCTGCAACGTTGCGCTTCCAGCGGCGCGACGGTGATTCCGAGCGAAATCGAAGGTAGTAAAATTATAATCGGCTCGAGAGGAACAATTAACATTTATGTTGCAAAATATCCTACTATTCGAACCGAAAGTCATTAAGTCTCCAAAGTATAATATATATAACTATCTAAACTATTTTTCTCGCTTATCTTCTTGTTTCTATACATATACATATATATCCACTAATGTTACAGAATCAAATAATCCAAAGATACAGAAAATGAAATAAAAATCAATGCATTTTTCTAATAATTCGTTATCATGAATTTCCTGCTGTAATCGGCGAGTATTTTACATCTACATCGCGATAGAATCAATCATATCGAAATACGATGGGAATTCAGTTACATTGTGAATTTTTTGCAGAAACATTAAATCACATAAATATATATCAGTCAGCAAGTTGGAATAGTCGGTAATTGTCCAATAAGCATAACTACTGTTAAACGGAGCAGTGGCGACTGCTACTTATTAACCTATTTCATAATTATGCGATTTACATGTTTACGTTTTTATGTTTCTATCAATAAATAACCCAATGAGCGTTAAACTAACCAGATTCTCATGGTTCGTAGCATTTAGATTTTTTTTTCTCTCAATCGTAAATTTATACTTTCAACACAAAATTTATCCATAAATAAATATCTAATGCAAAGTGTATATGACTTACAATTTTATAACATTTAATCACGCATAATTTATATGAATTACTTAAACGTGAATCGTACGAAAAATATGTTGTAGTATATATTGTATCTTCGAATTATATATATATAAGAATTATTTTATTTAAAGTATTCTTTCTCTCTATTTGTGTGGAGAATTTCAACACACAGAGAGTGACAAATTAAAATGAATTTCGTTAAAGTTCATCTCGAGCATTCGTCAAGAATTTTCCAAGATATCCAAAATCCGACATTCATCACTGTCGACTTACGACAAACGTTCAAGCACCCGCGCGCGAGTGCGCCTTAAACTATACACGCGTATCTGCAAACTGCACGTTTTTCTGCCCTGATGAGCGACAGTGACACAGAGCGATGTTTCGCGTGCTTGCCGGTTTCATTCCCGTCCCGCGGCGATGCGGGAATCGCACGTCGCGCTGAAAATGGCATCGTACAATTAAAAACGATACTTGGGGCGCTATCGTTCCGAGATCGTTCGCATGATTGTCGGCGCGCCATCGCGCGCTGCGTACATGCGATTCATTTCTTTCGAATTCCACCATCAGCCTACATAATAGTGTCCACGGCAATAATAATGCATCGTTCGCGTGCGCGGCTGCCGCTGCATCTAATTCAGTAACCCTTCCGTATTAAATCCAGTTCTCCTCCGATAAGACGACTCAAAGGCGCTGATTCGGTGATTCATCGGCATGAATTTATGACTGTGTCACTTACTTAAATTCAAATCACGGAGCACACGAGAAAAAAATTCGAGAATATTAACTAGGTCGTAATTAATGCACTTTTTAATCGGTTCGTACACGAAAAGCTCAACTTTTTCATGTTATTCGTGAGCTAACAACAAAACAAAGATTACTTCTTGTATTTTTATAAAACATGTGATTATTAGAAACAATATATTTAATGATATATTTCACGTTACTACAAAACTGTCTTGGAGTTTACTATATTTATCTATTCTCCTAAAGTATAATATTTTAAATAAAGATATTAACATTAATTTGCAGAGGGAGTTAATATACCTTAATCTATTGCCGCACAACTGGAATTTTCCGCCGAATTTTCAGAAGTACTCGTCAAATCAAATTACATTTATTAGCAAACTATGCCATCGATCGACCTTGGGATCAATCAAAGTGGAAAATGCGCTTCTATATGACATAATGAACGTCGAATGCGTATGCTGTCGTCGGCTAAACGTAGCAGGACGATTGACAGCGACGATTGTTTCTCGTCCACGTGGCTGGCTTTACATCGGAAAATACACGGGCTGGCTACTTCTCGAACTGTACCACCAGCATCGGCCTCGCACAAAGGTAACCTGACAACACACATAAATATGCTCCTCGGACAAAGACGGAACGCGTGACATATTACCGTGAAAGATGCATCGTTCTAATCGTCTTTCATGCCGCAGGCACTAACTTGATACCGTTACCGTTTGTCGGGACATATCGTTTTAGAAAACATAAATAAGGAACTACCAAATGCCTTTCAAAATTTACGATTTTCATAACGTAACAGCCAAGAACGAACGAAATTATGATCTGATATCGATTTATGTCCGACATTCGAGAGACAAGATTAAAAACGTAATTTTCTACGAAAATAAATTCCTAGCCATTTATCGGGAAAATGGAAAACGCCAATACTGATCAGACGATTATTGCCTTTAGCAGAAAGAGGAGATATTTCATAGTCAAATTTCAACTTTGCTTTTATAATAAAAAGCCCGATATAAAACACGACGGGGAGAAGGTTAAATTAACACGCTAATCCACGTCCAAATTCAGATATTTAACAAAATAAAAAATACCACCGTATGAATATTTCCGAGTATGATGCGTTTAAAAAGAAACAATACATGAACCTAACCGCTCAATTGCTCGCCGTTGTTCTCGCATTCGCATATTTAACAATCGTTATCAGCGATACTTTTGTGGGTCGCTCGCCGAACATGAAGACAGAACGCTACCAATTACCGGCGAAAAAAAAAGGACAAAAGCAGTACAGTGCGCTCGTTGCCTTTGTTCCCTGTCGTCGTAGTGCACCGTCACATGGTTTATCTTTGTCATGAAACAGCGTCGATATGTTCACGTGCGCGCAGTTAGATCGAGCGGAGGCCCGCGCATCGACGTGTGTCCCCTTTATTTTTAATCTGCGCTTCAAATCACGCCGCGCCGCGTACCCACGACGCGCGCGTCGATGTTGTACTCGCAAATATCGATTCTGAAAAGCGCCGAACAATGGCGCTTATTTTCTGTTTTCAATGGCCATTGTGCCAGCCGCAGTCGCGGACAGTAACTGAGCGTCTTCTGTCCACCCCCGCGAGCCCCCGTCGTCCCGTGCGTCCCACATTTTTGCGCCCGTCTTCGCGCGCGTTCTCTTTAGCGCATTAACACTCATACATAATATTCAACAACAATTGGAACGAAAGGAAAGGAAGATATATCGGTCTCGCGATCTCGACATTGTTAGTCGAGAGTAAGTTACTACCTAAAATTTTTTAAATAAAGGAAAGATGGCAAGTATATAAAAATAGTTTAGAAATATTTAAGCAGAGCTGATTGAAATACGTATTTCTGACTATCCGCGCTATATACTGGACTGGCGAATACAAGACTTTTTCAAAATGAATTTGAAGGAGAATTGCACGATGCTCCGAGCACTCGGTTTCTCCGGGCAGACGTATAACGTGCGTTCCTTAATAATTCTCGTAATGTTCACCTTCGTGCATCGCCTCGTCGAATAAACGTCCGCCTCGTTACGACGCGCATACATTATTCGCCACGGAACCCGTTCTCAATGTTGCAATTAATGACAGGCGGCACGTTTGCGATTCGCGATTTTATTCTTCCGCGCGACTGACGTGATTCGCGTAAAATCGCTGATTGTGAGAAATGAAAACGATAGGCGTAGTAATGCGTCGTTACGTCGCGTATGGAGCACGGACGCGAGTGCCGCGCGGATCCCGATATATTGCGAAAGCGATGGGGTAATTTGACGACGCCACATACAAAAATATCTTTCTGCTATTCACTTCCGATTCGCGTTTTCGTAGCGAGCGAACGAGTCTCGCTCTTCCTCTCTGTTGCGCAAAATAATTCATCTAACGCGCAATAATCTTTTTAATCTCTTTGATAGAGATTTAAAGATAGAGATTTATTATATTCTTTATTGTAAACATAGTATTATTCATACATGAGGAATATATGTACCTTACACAGGTAAACTTCAAGCTATCAGTAGATAGATATTTTACTTAAGCTCAACTTTTTACGTAAAAAGTTTTATCTCGCCTAACCATTGATTTCAAAAACTATGGATAATGCTATCTTTGTGAATAATTTAATAACTGTATAGTACATAATATAAAAAAAATTTTCTCAAAAATTATTTCAATATCAACATGCGATATAATAAAATGCGATTCTTCTATAAACTTTCTATCTACAAAATTTTGTTCTAAATCTTTCTCTGTTTTTTACATCTCAACATTCTCAACTTATTTTGATTGAAATACGCTCTGTAGAAAATCTATATAACATATCTATATTAAATTATTAAATAAGCATAAGATCTTTTTTTTCACATAATGTTAGTAAAAATTAAAAGCAGTAGTTATGTGAATTACAAGATAAAGAACGAAAATTTCTAATTGCATCGCTAATATCATATTTTCCATGGGTTTAAGACAGTGCTTACACGCAAATGATAATAGCTTAATGCGCGTAGAAGTTTTAATTGTTGTGTCCGAGAAGAGCGCGATAACTCGTAAAAGCACCCGAAGCAAATGCTCTCGTTCATGTCATACACACTTTGTCAAGGGACAATGACGAACGATCGTAAAAGATTCATCGCGAAACCAGTCATTTGGAGCATCGATCGGATCGCTATAGTCGACGTAAAGACATCGTCCGCCATCGTGGAGAACGCGGGTAGAGAGTTCGTGAATTTTATTCCCAATATTCGGCGATTCTTTTTAACTTTATCGCAATGTATATTAATCATAAAATTTATATAAAATATATATCACAAACATCAATACGATGTACATAGTTATATGCTTGCTTTTCCTGAAAATCTTATCTTAAAAACAAAGAATTTGGCGAAAAGTATAAGAAAAAATAATGCTTTTATCAGATTTCAAGACAATTTCTATCTAGTAAAAATTACTCTATTATTGCACTTTTAACCAAATGCTTTTCTACTTATGAAATATTCTTTGTTTCTTTCATTTATGGCTATAAAGGTTTCAATTTTCTATACATTTCAAGTGTAATCTTGCAACTGCTATATTATTGCATAATTAAACGCTAAAGTGTATCAATAAATTATCAAACCGACCAACGACGCATCGGTAATAATAAGCTTTATTTTATGAGCTATGTGCATTGTACACTCTGGATCGAGGAACAGTTACATACATCAGACCATCCGTCCCGATTTTTCGTAAATACAAAGTGAATATAATTAATAACGAATAAATAATAAATAAAATAATAAATTACTTACCCCATGATTGCTCCGATGTCTCCCCGGACTTATTCGATTTTTCCGGTTGCTCCATTCGTTTCTTTCCGACACTTACACAATACTCATTTGTGAAAACTAAGCTAATTACGATCGCGCGTGGTATTCTCGATAATATCGCATACGACGCGCGCTTTATTACACAGTAATGTCACTCGGAATCGATCCTTTTTGTACGTTCTGTTAACGATCGAAAAATTCAAGAGCGGCTTTAGCATTTTCATCCTGATACCGCGTGAAATACAAAGCGATTAATGAAGTGGAATAGAGAGCTAATTAAAACCCAACGGAATGTCCGAAAACATAAAATTAATTGCAAGATCGCTTCGATCTCGAGTGAATAGATCGCGTGAAATGTCCAACTTCGACAACTAGCCTCGATACGTTTACGAGTCATTACTCGTATCTGGTAATCGCTAACTCATAGAGAATGATGGCGTTCTCTACTTGTTGCGATCGCGTTTCGAGAGATAATGGCACGATGATACGCAGAGCGTCCAAGTCCTGCCGCGCGAATGACAACAAGGCGGCCCACGGCCGTGCGTATTTACAATAACGTATTATGCGTATTATGTAAAACAAGCGCCGATTATACCGTATCCACGAAAATATTTAACGTATTGTAAATTAATATCGAATATATTTTTCTTTTTTACGTTTTGTATTATTTTGATAATTAGCTTTGATGAATAAAAATGAACGAATGGATTATCGAACATCTTGTGCCTCGCTCTGTGATCTCGTTAATGTTACTTGTATTGATCAATTCTTTTCTATAAAAAAATATAATAGAGATATTGTGTTATTTAAATCTTACTACGATAATAATTATAATATATCTTTTATACGTCTAAAAACCTTATTTTAAATAAAAATTTTTGAAAAAATCGTGATTTAAAAATATAATTTTGTTTGAATAAAACATCAGTCGTTTAAATTTTTGTTATAAAATGAGATTAACTAATTTGCAGGTAACAGTTATTATTAATAATATGTATAAAATAAAACGAAAATTTAAACAATTGATTAATTATTTTCTTCAAAATTATTAATTATATATTATATTTTTAAATCATAAAAAATATTTTCTTCGAAAATTTTTTTTTTTTAAATCAGTTTGATGTAAGCCATTATTTTCATAAATTTTATAAAAGAAATTTAGAATAATTATTTTTATTTAATGTAATAAAAAATTGGCATTATTTTACTTTTTATAACAGAATGAGAGAATACGCATTATGAAATAAGCGTAACGTAATAATAGCTATACATTTGCGTAATAATAATACATTTTCGCGTTCCGAAAATATTCGCTAATGTCTCGCTTGAGCAGCATTGTCCGACTTTTAAGGTATATCGTATGCGATTTGCATGCGAATACGTACTCTGTTTACGTTAAATGGTTATCATTTCCAAATAACATTTAAAATGACGTGGTTTACAAATTACGTGCAAGCTCATGATCGTTTTATTTGTAAGCCCGGTAAAAATGGTTTAGAGCATTGTACACAAACAAAGTGTCAAATATTCTTACGTATATACAAGTATATCAGTGTTGATTTGATACTTCTTTTTTTTCTGTGTATAAGAGATTTAGATCAGAGGACATCGCTTCTGATTCTTCCCTTTTTGTATATCTCGCATTTTGTATACGCGTCAAAATTCATAAATTCTACGAGATATATTGTGTAAAACGAAATAGAAACTTTAGATGCAATTTTTTCACAATGTTTTAATTTATGATACATGTTATACCTCTTTATCCACTGTCTAGATCTTTTTTATACGATCGCTACATCGGAGTAGCACTAATTGCTAATTAGTTAATTATCAGAATGTTCGGATCATGCTAATTATGTTAGCGCTTCGTCCGAAATAAAAGGAATCTAATGCATACACGATGCGAATTTGCAACGCGTCGGAACGTAGCAAAATGACCGCGGGCTCTCCAATTCCGAAATTTGCTCGCAGCATATCACGAGACTCGAAATTGCATAGCCATATCGCGATGCCGCGAATTTACATACGCGAAATCGCGATTCTATAGAATACGCGTTATGTGTCTCGCCTCCTGATGGAGAAGAGCGCCGCACCACCGTTCGTCGGTGCGGTGTCGGAGTTACAATTTGCGAATGCACACGGCAGAACGGGCGAAGTGAAAGTGCAACGGGCTCTCCAGTGTCTCGGCGAACCGGGGAGCGCAGAACCTTCTGACCTTGTCCCAAATACTGTGACTGACTGACTCGAACTCTGGTGTACCTGGCCGACCACCGGTGACGGCATGGCGGTGTTTGTAGTTTCAGCTCTGCGCAGCGCGATTCTCGCGTGTATATCGGTGAACCTCTGGCTCTTTGTCTCGGTCCACCATCGCGCTTCCTGTCGCGCACGGAAAGGTAGAAACTGGTCGGAGTTGCATAAATTCACGTGTGCGAGATTCGGTTCTTGAATGGACGTGAAGTACAAAGGAATCCGATGCAAAATACTATTCTTCGGTATTATATATAGCTATCTCGAACGTTATGAGATTATAATTCTATATTGATTTTTTTTTCGTTATTCGACTTAACAAAAATATCGTTTCGTCTAATACTCATAAGGGTTGTGTATATAAATGTATAAGAGCGAAATATACCACTTCGCATTAGTGTTTAATTCTTTTTTGCACAGACGAAATAAAGAATCGCTCGCTTCCCTTCTTTCTTGATTCTCATTTCCTTGATCAAGAAATGCATTAGCATCTCGCGCCAAGTATACTTTTTGTGTAAAGTACATCCTGTCGGGAACGAAACGCTACAATAATGTATTCTTTACAAAAATGAAAATGTTTTTCTGGAAATAAATTATTGCTCTTTTTAAATACGTTAATGTTGTCAAAAGATGTAGATATTGAAGCAAAATATAAAATTTTTCCGATAGCAATAATATTACGATGATGCAAATAAATATCAAATATATCTCACTTTTCGTGCATTGTAAATAATATTTTGCATTTTATTTCTATTTGAAAATTAATCGTTAATTCACGTTAGAAAGTATATCGCACATAGCACACATTGGAGAAAATTAAAGATTCCAGTTAGAGGAATTAATTTGACAATGAATTTTTCAATCGAATGGTTATCTTTAATAAGCTCTAATGCGCGACATCTTCTGTTGCTGGTTTTTTAGTAACGCTTCCTCGCGTCACGAGTTCTTGCGATGCTAATTTCATTGCGACCCCGTTGTCGCGTATACTACATGAAAATTTATCGAGTTCAAAAGGATTGCGTCAACGTTACAGCAGCGTTTCGCGCTCGCATCGCGTAAAAACCCGCGATGCTTTTTATTAAATTCATCGTTTCCTGGAGCGGCGCCTCTCGTGAGGACCTATCGAGGCGCGAGGGCGACACCGAGCGCATTCAGCGACGCTACCGTTCTTCGACGAAGTGCCGAACAAACGTAAGTCGTAACGGATAAAACATGACGGCGGCGAGGAAAGAGCGGTGCCCGGATCGATGGATTCAATTTTTTTTTACGACCGACGTCGGGCGCGAGTTAGTCGTGAAATTTTAACGGGCTTGCTCGCTTCGCCGACAACGACGTCCTGCGCGGATTCCACTCCCCAGAGGATCCGCGAAGTGGGAGATCACGTCCGTTTATTATGGATCCTTGTAGCGAGAGATGCAGCACGATTCGCGGCCGCGCCGACCGACGTTTCCCTCTTCATCGAGATTGTTTTACGCCGGGAAAGAGATACGACGACGGCGTGGCGGGTGAAATCGCTTTCTTTTCCTCTCTCCTTCGCCCGATACTCTTGTGAATTCGACGGGTCGTCGAATAATTTTTTATTAGTCGCGGTCTCGACGAACAGCATCGAACCCCGTTCGTTCCGTCGAAACATTGCGAAGATTTCCTTCCCGACATCGTTAACACAAAACGATTCTCAAGCAATTAATAATACGAGTCATTGCATTGATCTGACTAACGTGCTCTAAGAACGTAATAAAAATATCACAAGGGTATTGAAAATAATCCTTATTGTTTAATTAACAATTAATGTATCCGCAATCGGCAATTTATAGCGTATCGCTCAAGGCGAGAAAATATTATTTTTTGAGATGTTTTATTTTAGAAACTGCGAGATACTCCGCGCTTCTCTCTCGCAAATCGTGAACGTCATTTTTATTTCGGACATTTTCACGCGCGTGTTACGTGTTCCTCGCGCCGCGCATTGTAAAATATGTAAATATGTATTCGCGCGCGACGGGGCATTGAATCCCAGAGCACAAAAGGAGCGCAAGTATTTACGCAACCGGCACGAGGGAGCAACGCACCGTTTACAGACGTGTCTCTCGCACCAGTCGCGAATGCGTTTGCAGTTTTCATGGCTCCCGTCGTCGTCGCAGAGTATAGCGAGGCTGCTGCGAAGAGAGGATCCGTTTGCGGCAGAAGAATACAGCCGAGGCAATTAAGTGCGATCGGCGTGAGTGTGCACGCTGCCGATCTTTGTCTCCCTCGCGATCCCGGCGCAATTAAATCAGATATTTCAAGCGGCGCTGTTTATCGCGATTCCGCGAAAAGTGCAGTCGCGGCGACCGGTAGCCCTGATAAAAACCGGGCCCTAAGCCTGGTCTCCACCCGCCGATAGTTTTTCAAGATCGACCGCCTTGAATTCCCCACTGTCTGCATCTCCTCTTTAGCCTGGTCTTGATCAGCGACGCGAGAAGATATCGAGATAAGGATATACTTATAATGAATCTATTTTTACGAGAGACAAAAAATGATATAAATTAGAAAATTGTACCGTAGCTAACAGTTTCAATGGTTTTATTTGGCAAAGGAAATTGATTTCGATAAATTTAAATTTTACAGTCCAAAAATATTTTTAATTACTTAATTTATACGTATATATTATATATATTTGAAATATATTTCGAGCTAAATAAGCAAAGCAATTCTAACTAATTTTATTTCATAAAAGTGAAAATTGTTTTAAATCTAAAACCTCGATATTCTAAAAGTAAATTAATAATTTAATAAATAATTGAATCTTAATTTAAAAATAAAATTGTTCTCACATTTTTAATTTAGGTATTATAATCTTCGAAAGACTAGATGAAAGATAAAAGCTTAAATTGTTTTTCTTATTTATTTTTTGCGTCTCTTGTTTGTTAATATGCAGTTGCAGACAATTTAAATCGTTTTTACGGTATCTTCGCGATACACGTAATCGAAAACGGAACCGGTTTCGACGCGCATTATTATACATAACAGCTAGTGTAAATCGCACGAACGACGAAATGATCGCTTGTGTACGTTCATTACTCATTAGGGAGAATGACGCTGTTCGCTTACGAATCAGTAACAATCGCGTCTTTATGCGCCCGCTTAGATTTCGTAACTCGTCCATCGCTTGAGCGTCAAGATTTTTGCGGAATCTTGATGCGAACATTAACGATCAAAAATGTTGTGGCAGCCAAACCAAAAATACAAAGCTGTCATATAAAAGCGTTAACTTGTAACAAATTTTGCATGTTGCAGTTTGTGGTCTTTATACGTTAATTTTTATAATGCAGGTAATACAATAACACTTTCATTAATACGACTGTTATCTTTGTATCTTTTTTACACGGAAATGAGGATGATATTGTAATTTTATCGATCGAAGAGCGATGTCTCTTGAAATTAATAAAATGCTCATAAATAATATTTTACAGCAACGAGAATAAATAAAGAAAAAAATAAATAAATAATGTCACGGACAACTTAGGCTAAGGGTTAAGAATGCCGACTACTTTAAGATGAGATAATAGTGGGTTTAACTATATACGCGGGGTGTTCCACCTCAACTAAGCAACATTATAGGGAAACTGTATGCCGTCTGCGCTGCTAAGAGCCGTTCCCTTCATTTAGCCGAGGCAACGTAGCAGGCGAGGCTATTCGCCGAAGTCATTAAGCCCGCAGTAAGTACACCTGAATGCCGACCTCCACCTCCGAATACTCGGACTGTCAGCCGCGTCTACGTGTGGTCCTACGGTGAACGGATCGCGCGACCCGGAAGAGGCGCGCCCAAACTGCCGTTGTATTGATTGCTCCACCGGTACACCTTTGGTATATCTTTATACTTCATTTATGTTAAATCACATGTGATATCGCAAAACAGGTTACGACCTTAATCTCACGCAAAATCTTCGAGTCTACCGTCCGCTATTAAAGCTACATTAGTCGTCTTATCAAACCCAAACTAAACAAAAAAGTTTATAGTGAGAAGGTAGTGGACCTCCAATTCAAAACGACGTTTTTAATTGGAAAATTTATTGGCGTAATAAATCTCGCTCAGAGCGTCAATAGTTTCTCGAAGAAGCTAAGAGCCAAGTACTTTGTGTGCTCGGTGTGCGCGATTCGTAGTTGACACGTACGCGCCGAGTACGATTTCCATGTCGCTCAGGGTATCGCTCCTACACCCGTGATGAATAATAGATCAACGGTCGCTTATTAGGCGGTCCGCCGAGGCCTGCGCGACCGTCAAATGTTAGAACGTTCTAAAATGGCCGCCCCGAAGGCCAGGTCGGCTTTTTACGACGACCGGTTTAGAAGTCGCTCTTGCTCGGTAGCCGCCGCGCTTCCCGTTGCGGCTCCTCTCGCGTCCTGCAGTTTTGCTACCTGCGGCCGTGCCCAATCGCGATCGCCGATCGTTCGGTCGGGGAACGACCAATCGGCGACGGCTGAAAATATCAACGTTGTTGGAGCCGGGACCTCTATCGCGGGTAACCAACACGATGCTACGCGACTATCAAAGTTGCTTCCCGATTAAACCGCGTAGATCCGCTCGAGTCACGTTTACCTATGGAATTTCCGTAGATATATAATCTATCAGATAAACTCTCTTCTCTCTTGCATATAAAAATGTAAGTTTTTGAAAATTCAAAGTGTGTTATTATTTCATCACAATAGGCTTCATTAATGTAGAAATTAGCTTTGAATTTCTTCCTCGCCTAATAATTGATATTTAATCCATATTCATAACATAACTCGTAGAAAATTGATTACAATTTAACGAGTTAATCGTTATTTATCCCGTTAGATAATGGAAGAAATATACAGAGTTTACACATTTACATAACGGATAACATGAACTTCTATACGGCAAAGAATGAATGAGACGGACAGTTACATAAATCTTGTATGCAACCACCGGCACGAGGAAAACGCGAAACGCGACGCGGGGGAAAGTTTGTCCGTGGGATTATTCGCCCTTATCTTATACGGCGATTCTACTTTGCGGCTATCACCGTGGCGCCGTTATAGCGTCGTAATAAATAACGGCGACAAAGGTCTCTCTTATTACGTCGTTTTAAACAATACTTCTCGCGGACAATGAGTCGCAATTATTACTGTCCCTTTCCCACCGCGGATTATGCGAGCTCGTTTAACGCGGGCTTAGAATACGATCGCGCGTCGCGAATAAACGGCGAATAAATGTGAGCCGCGTCGCCGTTGCAATGTTGCGCGGAGAGTGGCTCTCTCTCTCTCTCTCTCTCTCTCTCTCTCTCTCTCTTTCTCTCTCTTTCTCTGTGTATGCATCGTGTGCTCGCACCTGCCGAGACGAGTCACTTCATTTAGTAACTGCGTTTCTGAACGCGGATCGTCAGCATTGTGCGAAGAACAACGCTCTGTGTGCTGCTAAACACTACGGCGGGCTGTGTCCAACGCGTCACCCGTTGAGGACAGATTCCCCGATAGAATCTGGAACCAAAATTTTCTGAAAATGTAATGAAAATTTAATGAACCGTTATTGTTTCTCTCGAACTTTTATAAAAGTTGATGTTAAATATTTCCGTGATTAAACCTGATGAAATCAATTCACTTCTCAATCGAAGAGAAAAATCGTTGATTAATGACTCAAGAATGATATTCTTCAATCTGTTTACGATCGAAGATTCCTCAAAATAAGATTATTTAAAAAAATATCGGTTATATCGGTCATACAACGACAAAAGCGATTAATCGAGAGTGAACGTAATAAGCTCTGTAAGAGATTTTTTTAGCCTGCTAAGTGATATTTTTAGCGGTGTGCTAACTTACTTAGCTATCTGATCTCATTGCTACTATAACGCGTAAAAGTATTCATTATCATCATCGTTAATCAGGACAAGTTCTGCTTGTATATCGAAGAAAACTTGTCTGCCTCTCGATATCGGGATATCGAATAATTTCAAGGTGCAAATAATTAAGCGCGCCGATCGATGAAAGCCGCGTGTGAAACGCGGATAAAGCGGAGCAAACGCATGGAGATATATGAAAAGGATGCAATTAAAATAGCGGAATCGTACGGTCGCGATGCGTGCCCGTAATGGTAAGGTGAACGCTACAAAGCGAGTATTCGCTTGTCTCTTTATATGCGAGAAAAAGAGAGAGAGAAGCTGTTGATCGGCCGTAAATGCAATAGAGGCATACTTGCCACTCTTGCCGAGAGGAATTTCTTCGTCTTACGTCGTTTCGCTGGATCCATGCAGCCGCGCGACGGCCGAGTATCCGCGTGCGCCTGTCCTTGTAGATTCTAATTCTAAATCCGTCTCTCTGAACCTCTCTCTATCTTTCGAGCAGCCGATTGGAATGCATTACCAATGGTTTTAAGAACCTTGAAGCCACCCGACCACGTTTGAAAGTAAGCTACACAATTTCTTACCCACCGGCGTGTCACCACTTAGGATAATCGCTCGCGTGTGCTACACCGCAATGTGTGTGAAATCTGCCCACCGTTCATTATTGCCGATCGTAATTTACATCGGCGCAGGTAACGCAGGTAACGCAATTGTTGCGTTAATATTGCGAAAATAGACAAGGCACATTCAGAATCGGAAAGACTAGGTTTGTCTTTTTTAGAATCTTTTTCATGAACAAATATTTTTCACGACGATATTGATTTGATGTTATCTCTTCTCTCTTTCTCTCTTTCTTTCTCTCTCTCTCTCTCTCTCTCTCTCTCTCTCTCTTTCACACTCTCACATAAAAATTCTACAATTCCTCGAATAAGCTATCTATCTGTTCGTTTCTTGCATCATAGCTAGCCTTATAGAACGTAAAAGAATTTTATTTGAAGATGTTTGCAATTCTCCTTACGTGTATTCTACTTGAGCTTTTTTACAGTTGTAAAAAATGATTATAAAAAAATTGCAGTAAAGATACTTTCGATTATATCTCGATACGATTAGATGAGCGATTACCGGTTGACTGAAAGAATATTTCCAGTGTAAACTGGATATGTATTTATCAATATCTATTTCAACGAGATCTTAAATAAATATAATATCCTCTTCACAGACTTTTTTTTATAACAAAACATTTCGCAATACTGACATACGTTAACTGTAATTAAATAAAAATTTTTTTAAAATAGGTACGGACACAATTTATATAATGGCAACCAGAATTTGTGTTTTTTTTTATTTCTCGAAAATAAATTATTACCCTGTTGAAGATATTAGTAACATTGATTAATAGCGATTAATTAAAATGGATTAAAATAACAGCGATTAATAACTTACGGTTTTGTTCTCGACATTTTCGAAATAATTTTCAGAGCACTCGCTTACTTGATACGAAATTCAATATCGCGGCAGGAGCGCCAAAATACCTTGCTCTGATTCTGATATAATGAGATAGCCAACCGGTACGTTTAACCGTGTAATTAAGCGCTATTTAATCGCCTAGATCCGATAGGCGAGATAGCGTGAATATAGATAAGCCTCTCGCGAGCGTAGATACGTGAGATCGGAATTCGACTTCGACCAACAACGCATGACACGACCTTAAGGTGCGCTCGTAGAATACTGCCACTCCCGAGACAGCCGGCAAAAAGAAGCTCGCGGAACAAAATTAATTCAGGGTTGCTCGCTACGTTGCGCTAGAGTTTCGCTCGAGCGAGGAACGACGCTACATCGTCATTACATCCGCCGAAATTGCCGTTCACGAAGCAAATTTGCTGCGGGCGCGACGATAAAGGAACGTCGCAGAATACATTACGGAATGCATAGGGGAGAGCTCGGGATCGATCTAGCAATTTCAATAAAATTTTCAAGCACGAATAATAGCGCAATATGGTAAAATCATACCGCTATTCTTATACCTCGTTATACTGGAACGATTTACTTCACGTTGTATGAAAAAACTTATATTTTGTATACTTGGGAATTTTATTGTTACTTCTATAATTTATACACAAGCTCCCATTGTTGTAATTTTTATTTATTTGCGATTCGTATCAAGTACTAATTCTCAAGCGCGCGGACGCGAGTCATCTAATGCTCTACCATGCTCTACCATCTTATGATGCTTTATAGCGTGAGTCCCTTCTAAACAGGAGGGGGGCCTAAACGGCCGAGCATTGGCCGTAGATTTAGACGACCAATCGCGTTGTGTTGACGGCACGTGGTTCCTCTTTCGGCATCGCCGAAAAAATGGTGACGCGCCGCGCCTAGAATACAAGAAATGTAAGTAGAAGAAAAATGGATGAAAAAAACAGAATTTTCTTGCATTATGCAGCTTACCAACTTCGGATGTTCCCATTCAGAAGCGTCTCTTTTTTTATATATGAACAAATTAATCTTACGATTTATATTTCCATTATAATTCCCCATAAAATAATTGCGTATCCGGAAGGGTATAATTTAAATTAAAGTTAAATAATATAATTTATATTATTGATTTATATGGTAGAAATAAAATTAAATACGCTCTTGCATTTTCCGATCGTTATTCAGTTGTGCAGATTCCATTCTCGTAATGCAAATTTTAATAATTCGCAATTTATGTGAATTACTTACGGACTTATTGTAATATACAAACAATTCTAGATAATCCTCTCAAATTGTCCAAAGTGATTAACTGTATACATTATAATATTTTTAATATTATGAAAAATATATTATAGAGTAAGGACGGGCTATTTGAGTCAGTTAAAAAAAAATCCGATAAGAATTTTCAAGATATCTAAAAATCTTAGAAACAATTTTTATATACTTCTTATATGCTTGTTTAAACACCTGCTAATTATCATACAACAGAACTATTCACAGTTTTTATTTTTAAATTAATTATATGACAACACGAAAAGCCCCATAACTCAAAAAAGTCCCTCCCTACTCTATATGTATTTTTAATATACATGTAATGTATATTAATAATTTTTTAAACACGCGTATGTATAATATATATAAAATTATACCGATATTACTCATGAGACTATATCGTTTTTAAAATTCCTAAAAAAGTGATTCGCGTGTAAGTGGATTTCTCTATCTCTCTTACGGCGCTTCACGACGCTTGGCCTTCGCGTTGCAGCTGACGTCATACCCTTCTAAACAGGAGGGGCCCGGGCGGCTAAACATGGCCGTGGATTTAGGTGGCCAATCGTGGTACGCCAACAAGGATCCCCTTTCTAAGCGGCTCTGCCGCTCATCGTGGGAATATATTAATGCTTTTGGATGGCGTAGGCGGTATAAAATGGCTACTTTCAATAACACCGAAGGGAAGGAGGGAAAAGGGGGTCTCATCCCTCTCGAACACCTCATTATGAATCTATAATTAGACATAATTAACGATTCGCGTTCGTCAAAGTGTGCTGTCGTACATGAAATATATATACTATATATATATAAATTTCATATATTCTCTCTCTCTCCCTCTTTCTCTCTGGAAATTCTATCATTTCATTTATTTATTCTAATTTTAGTCGTATATTTAACTAATATTCTGTTAATTTACCCTCTCTCTAGAATGATATCTATGTTCTCAGTTTGTAAGGTGTTTGTACTTCTACATGATTTTTTAATATATTGTACAATTATATTAATTAATTCGCGTAATTCAATCGCGTATATTTTTATAATCAACAAAATTGATGGCTTATGTATCTATTAATAATAAAAGGGCCTTGGCACAAATCTTCGCGATTACAATGTTCTTTAGTGGAACACTTTCACTGAACAATCACGCCGCTCGCGATGAATCTACTTGAAACGAACATTTCCTTTCATCGTGTTCGATGGATCGCGGGAGATGGCGAAGGTTAATGCAACCACGATCACGATCGATCGCTAGAAGAATTCGAAGTAACGCGAGGCAGCCCGGAATCTCTCGGGCTCGTCGCGCGATCGAGTAGACCAATAATTATCATTGTCCTAATGCGCTCGTTGATCGCAAATATTTGCGCGTGCGAGCGAGGCTCACATTAATATTTATCGCATGCTAAGCGTCGCGACGACGCGATGCGACGACCTCGCTGTAGCCACGCGGTGCTTTCGCAACAATCGGTCCAATTTCAGCGGTTGCGCTCGCGCGTTTATCATCTTCGTGATTTCCCCATCATTCGAAAACAAAAGAGTAAATACGATAATTGCGAAAAAAGTCACATTGTCACAAATATATGTATATACATATAAATACAATCGATAAGATTAGAATCGCCAGTGAAAAAATTTTATATTCACAACAGCGCTTACAATTTACTTCTTTCTCGTTAATTCTTAACGATTTGACCTCGCATTTAAATTTCCCGTTAAATTTCCCGACTGAAAGAATGAGATGCGGACTTATCGCGAAGTCGTCGCGAAAATTCTTGAGTACGGTGTCGGATTTATTGTCTAAAAGTGGGACTATCGCGTTAAAAAGAGGGACGCGTGGTCACCTTAGCGATTACGCGCGCGGAGGCCGTGATGCAGCTGCAGCTGCAGCAGCAGCAGCCTCTTTCAGACGGCACGAATAGAGGTGAACGCCGAGCTGCTAGTCCAAGTGTGTGGTAATCGCCGTTTGCAAGATGTTTACGTAATTTCGCCTTTTTTCGCATGCATCTCCGCTGATCGGGCGCCTCCCCCCCTCTGTCCCCGCCGTTCCATCGTCTCTGGGTTCTGGCTTCCTCTCGTCCCTCCACTCACCGTGGTGCAACGATGCACGCGATGAACGGTTTATAAATGCCGTCGTGAACGGATGTCGTCGTACCGGCGTACCGATCTATCAATCGTTCTCTTCTTCTCTCTCTTTCATAATTTTATCGGGCTTTCTTCCTACGATTTCGAGATGTTTGATGTTAAATATCGAAACAATCAGATAAATCATTAGAATTATGCGAAAGCAATGAATTATAAGAAGACACCTGCTAAAGTAAGATTATACGAAATATCTCGATGCGTATCCATATGCGTATCCCTGAAATCAAACGGAGAATTCTTAGAAAGGAGAATTCTCTTTAATTCTCATTTAGTACTCAGGGTCTGTTGTTACCGCGCACGACCGTCATTTCCTTTCGAATTAATTTCTAACCTCGGCAAAAATATGTGACTTTCGAGAGCCTCGTCGTACATCTGGCTATATTGCGCAAGGTATTCCAGAAAAAGCTACAGCAAGACCTCGTGAAAACGATTAATTCGCGCTGATGATGCAGTCGACCGCGATAAAAGGGGCTATATAGAGAGGGGCTGACGCTAAACCAACGTCGTCGTTCGATCGAAACTCGCAGCTCCGACTCTCGCGAGAGATCCGTGTCGCTCGACGAAAAGTCGGAACGCGGGGACATCTCACGACCCGCAGGATAGAACGGCCGTGTCGTATTCGACACAGAATGGCCGATGCCGACGAAACTTTCCACGTACCAACGACCGTATACGAGAGTGAGAGACACGCCAGGCCCCGGATTATTCTGCCTCTCGCGGCACACGGTCCCCCCGGTTCTCTGGGCCCCGGTCTCGTCCCCGTCCTCCTCCCTCCCCCTTTATTACCATCGGCGAGCGCTCTCCTCTTCTCATCACGGTCGACGAACAGCCGTGCGTGAGCTCCTACTTTTTGTCGGCCGACGACCGGCCCAGGCCGCCGGGTTCTCAATGATCTCAAACCCGTTTCGACGCGCGTACGCGCGCAATCGTCCTGAACCGACCGACCGCGCTGAAACAAAGTCCACTGATGGTTGGCCGCGCTTAACGGAATTTCAGCTCGCAAGAAACTGGAAATTAGGAATGGTCATCTCGATGCACTTAGCACTCAGATGCTGAAGAAGTGTTGATATCCTCTTTGGATATTGTTTTTATATTTTGACATTGATATTTATGGATACTGAAGAATAACATTCGTTGTTTTATTACGGCTTGATAAACGATATCTAAACATTGCTTATTGTCTCAAAGTTGATTATAAACGGCGTTTTTAAAAGTAAATTAATTAATAAATCTCTAATTGGTTTTCTTCGCTTACAATAATCAAATCGAGCTTTCGAATGTGTTAAATCGTTGTGAAAAGTACTATTTTTGACGAGTCAACAAGTTTTTCTCCTAGTTTAGTGAAAATAAATTAGTAAAAAGGTTTCAAAAATTGCCGTGTTTTTTTCTAAAATTTTCTACATACACTACGGTTAAAAATACGGTAATGATTCTTCGATAGAATTTAAGAAACGGCACCGGCAAGCGCGTAATTAAAACGAAATAAAAACCGGAATTTACACGCTCGTGCGTGCGCCGCCATAAATCGTGCACCGACGTATTCGAGTGCACACGCGCATCAACCTGGCGGTAGGTCAGTACCTTCTGCCTATCTGGATCCCCCCTTCATTCCTTTCCCCTCTTTCCTGCGGCCAGTCCCGCCGGTGGTTCAGGTTCGCTCGAACCAACCCGGTCATTCGTACCGACCAAACTGGTTTTCGCATCGTTTTCCGATGTCGCGCCGAGAATTTGATAGATTTCTGCCTTGTCCCGATCGCCGATAATCTGCCGCCGGCACAATGGCAGCGAGGATGCATGCGTGCGGACCTGGATCACGCACATACCTATGTCCTGGCTACTACGTGGCATCCACGAGTTGCTCTACGAGAACGGGTTGGTTGACACGAAGCACACGAAGTGTGGATGGTAACGAATTAACATCTTTTTGCTAATAAAAAACATTGTGCAGAAAAATGCACAATACATGTAACTTGACGGTATTACAGTCGCGTTCGTATTGTAAATGATACGAATATATAAACTCATGTCCCGTCATAATATACATAAACAAGGTACTATATCTTCTGAAATAAGTGATGGCGTTAGTCTCTTTGCGGTATATAATTTGCAATGATATATAACAACATGTTTGTTCTGTACTATTTATATTCTTAACTGCCAAGAAAAACAGTCGTAAATGTATCATGAAGAAACACGCACGTTCGCTCGCTTAATTTTCCCAATAGGCCGCGTAGTACGCGTCAAAGGAAATATAAACTTTGCCAGTTTTCTATTTCATTTTGCGCATTATGCCGTACTCGAGAAAAGGGGGAATGACCAAAATGTGCCGTTGAGACTTACATTTGCGCGCGCGCCGCGTTATTTATCGCATTACCATTGGCTATTGGGTATTGCAAACCGAGTCGAGGAACATGAATGCGTTGCGTCGGGCCGACGTGCTTCCCCTGCGCCATAGTATATTAATGCTCACCGCCGCCTCTAAACCGATGTAATAATAATTCTTTTTTCCCCATGCGCATGCACGCTTAATGACGGCAGGTGCAACGGCCGTCAGTGTAGGGTGATGAATTTCAACGAATATGCCTAAGTTTCATGATGGCGATTGCAAGACGCTCGAATCAGCGTTTTGTTGAAAAATATTCGTTTTTTAATTAATATAAATGACTTTATCAAGCTTAGAGTATGTTAATGTTTTTAAAATTGTTTAAAGCTAAGTAATGCGATAATTTTATAACTGAATTGTCGGTAATTTAACCAAAAGAATTGTCACATTCAATTATTTTATAATGAATAGTTAAGATCGAACAGGTCATATATTATTAATATCTAATTGTTAATTACTTCAGAATTCTGACAAACATTTTACTTTTTGATAATTTTTGAGTTTTTAGCTATTGCTATTCAAAATATTTTTGTCGATATCTTTCTTCGTAGCCATTTTTTAAAACTACTATACTAGATTAAAAAGGAATTTTTAAAATTTGTCCCGCTAAACATCGCTATGATGACGATCTATCCATCAATCTAATTAATAGTTTTAAATGATAATTCATATTCTTAAAGAATTTCTTAGGCCCAGCTTTACCAACGTTGATTAACTGTAACCTTTGATTAAACTTCGTCTTTTTCTAATTGTCCTCCTTAAAAAGAGACGAAGAGTGAGTTTAATCGAAGGTTGCAGTTAATCGACGTTGGTGAAACTGGGCCTTAAGCGCATAAACTAATATACAATTGGTAACTTGAGTTTAATTAAATCAATTAAAAGAAATGAAAGCGGATAAAATTGTTTTGTTTGATCGCATTACGGACATAGCTCGTCGGAGATCAGTATCGTTTGACAGTTTGCCCAGATTTTCTGTTAGTGAACGCGCCCGCTCTGGCAGATTGTTGGGTCGACTGTAGCGCGCGTGCCCCAAATTCCAAATCAAGTCGGTCCAATTTCACGAACATTTTTAATCCGATCGACAACGCTTCTATGACGTTTCAAATGTTCATTTCGATCGTCGCAATGTCCACTAGATTGAAAATACGTTTTTGGCGAGCTACGAATGTTCGTGTCCAAAAACAACATTCCGATTCGTTATCGAAGTACGAGAATACATCACATTCAAATGGTTATTCGAGCATGCACGTGCTCTACGTTTAGCTAGTGTTTCCCGAACCCGACTAAATCTCCATCATAAAGCATTTAATTAATGTAAGTAATCCGTGGAAACAGAGAATTATTTGACACTGTATAAACTAAATCGGAGTAGCTTTGTACTTGTTACAGTGCCATTTCAACGATAGTCTGTGTGGTAGTTCCCATCAATGTTCAATAGCTACTACAATGCCGCTTTCCATCGACCACCGATTCTTCCTCATCGGCGACGAATGAAATTCGACGGCGACGAGCGGCTCTGATAAACATCGCGAATATTTTGCTATTCGCTTAAAACCGTCGAAATGAACGCGGAACGTCGAAATGAATGCATCACGAATCCGAGGCTCTTAATAACTTTGCTTTACATTCGGACGCATAATTGCGTCCCTTGATCACGCAGAATGCACTCGTCCGCGAAAAAAAATATATAGAATTAGCCCCGGCGAAATAACCCAGCCGCGCTGCGAAAAACGCGACGACGACGACGTTTCTTCCGGATTCGAGGGCTTTTCCGTTGTGGCGCGCCGCGTCGCGCCGCGCTCGCATGCACGATGAGTTTTATCCAATTACCCAACCGCGCTCGCGTCTACTTTTTCATTTCTCGCGGCTACAGCATATTGTTCTGAGGGGGCATCGCGCGCGCCCTGGGACATAATAATAAATTCCTCTCTTTCTCCCTTTTCCTCTCCCTCTCTCTCTCTCCCTCTTTCTCTCTCTTTCTCTCTCTTTCTATTTCTTCCTTCCGCCGCTCCCCACTCTCATTCCGCTTTCCTTTACACGTGTCATCGAATGCACGCCTCTCCTCCGTCCCGTACTTGGCCGCAAGTGCAGTCAAGGAAAGAAGTGAGAAGGAAATGGAGATATTTGAATGTCGGAAAAGAAGACGAGAGATCGCGAACGCGAGAGAAAGAAAGAGAGAAAACTGATATATAAGAGAGACCCCGTCGCTCGCCGCGTAATTGAAACGTCCTGTACACGCCTATAAGGCAGAAGGAACGCTGTTGCAGTTCATCAGTCATTCTGGGAGTACGCGGCCGTCATCGCGGATGCATTTGCAACCCCACGGAGCACGAAATGACGTCCGCGCCGCGGTAACGGGGAAAGAAAGAAACGAAGAGATAGGGAAGAGAGAGAGAGAGAGAGAGAGAGAGAGAGGGAGGGAGGGAGAAAGAGAAGGCCAAACGATAGAACAGGTCGAATAGGGGAAGGGAAGGTAGCGGAGGGGAAGCGCGTATATTCACATATGGCTCGTATTCGTGGGGTAGGTCGTAATTGCTCGACGATACAAAGGATGGACAGAACCCTCCTGGGTACCCCTCCCCCATCGCTTCTCTGAAACCACCGCGGCGCGACGGAAAGGAGGATGGAAATGTGTCGGCAGGATAGAGAGAAAACATAAACGAGACAGAGAGACAGAGAGAAAGGGAGAAGGACAACGCCGATAAATTGAACTAGCCGCTCTGAAGACACTCCGCTATGGGCACGCTTCCGTTGTCATGACAGTCAGGAGGCCACCCTCTCTCTCGTTCCTCTCTATTTTTTCCTTCTCTCGCTAGTTCCCTCCGCACCCCTTTTTCTCCTCGGATCCAGAAACTCTTTGTTTTCAACGATACCGAGATCATCTTTCGCGATTTAATAATGGCGCAAGCTCCCTTTTCACTCTTCCTAATCCTCCGGCATTCCATGGTGTTTGCCAGCCGTAGTGGACGAAATATTATCGAGGATCCTTGTCATCCCTCGGCACACTTCGCTCGAGAACGCGCAGCAGGCCCGCCACAGTACTCTAATATGTACTATGGGTCTAGATTTTGAAGTCAGCAAACAATTTTCAAGTTTATCACTTACGTAAATTTTAAATCTTTGAATTAGCATTCGCCAGTCAATTAAAAATAATTATAAACGTGGGATCCTTTAATTATCCCTTTTTTTTTAAGTGGGGAGATTATATTCCGCTCAAGAAACATTGTATCTACTTAAGTATTATTGTACCATTGTTTCAAGCTTTCCTATCAAGATCGAAGAACTATAGTTGCCGTATTGTTTTCTTTCGAAATGACTTACATTCTGCATGCGCTGTTTTGTTCGAGAAAAGCCTGTAGCGAAATATATCAGCATAAATTCTTCGAGCAAAATAGGAAAAATAATGCTAAACATGCTAAGCGAACTGCGATCGAGAGCGCTTTCCTCGCGATATTTACGACGTTTACGCACAGCTATACCTTATTTTCTTTCTCACACGCGCGGAATTTTCCACGTGTTAAGCACAAGGGGAATAGAGCCATCGCGAGACGGCCGTGTTCCTCTCAGCGGGGCGTGCGGTAATTAAGGTCGCGCCTTCGTACGAATCAAGGTTCTAGGAAAAAAATTACGTTCATCGTAGAACGAGAGAGAGCAAGGAAAGGGGGCACAGCAGCTGGATCGAAGTGAGAGGGCACCGAGCGGGCGAAAAATCGCCGTCGCCCCTCGACCGTTTGCCCGCTCGCTCGTTTCGCTCACAGGAACGGATTTATATAGAAATTGATAGAGCTCAAAGCTGTTTTTCAAGGACTTCATTAAAATAATTATTTATAAGTAGATCTATCTATAATTATTTTAAATTATGTATTGCAAAGAACATATATGTAGAAAAGGATATATGTTCCATTCAGTAATGTTATATCATACATGTTATATTTTTATTGAGAACTTTTAAAGGTTGTAAAATTTACACTCTCTAATTGTAGAATAATTGTATTAAAGAATGTTTAATTTTTAGAATTGGAGATATTGTATATTGACGAAAAATAAACTGTTTTTACTTATCTGTGCTCTGAACCACAGATTCCTAAAAATTATCGACTTCAAGTCAAGATAAGTCATCATCCGCCCCTGTTGACTTAGATCGCAGACAACGTTTTACCATCGGCGATGCATGCGCATGCACTTCGACCAAGAGAACGGGTCCGGGATCAAGGGAGAGCCGCTAATAAAAGCACCCCGCAATGAGAAAGTCTTGAACTGCGCGCCACATTAATCGCGAACGGGACGTTACCCGGGCGTTTATGCGATTTTCCGCGTGCGTGTGTAATTCCGCGTGCGCGATTTCTCATTTACCGCTACCAGTGCGATTCCGTTAATGCTCCCTTCCCTCCCTCCCCCGACGAGGATTATATTGTAATCGAAGTAATTTATGGAAACGGGCGCGAGATTACGCCGGAAACGCACGGCGGGTGCGTATGAGCGATTGTGGAAACGGTTCGCCTCTCGCGCGTCCCCGAAGCGAAATGCTAATCTAAAATGCGTTGCGGGGTCATCCGCGGCGGTTTTGTGAGAAAGAATTATCGCGATAATTCTTTCGAATAATGCGCGGCGAAACTTCCGCATCGGAGGGATCGCGACGTCGAAGGGGATCGTCGAAGGAGCGGAAGAGCAACGCTCGCGGATTGCCAGTCGACGTGCAATTTGCGACCTTCTGTTGCCGAATGGTTCTGGGAAATAAGTCTTCATCGGGCGTGATAGCCTTTCCCTCCCCGTTTTATTTCTTCCGGGAAACAAATAAGACAGGCACGCTCGGTTACGAGGGCGGATCGTAGCCGCTTGCAAGTTTGTGCGCCATTAGACGTAATACAATAAACGCGCTCTAACGTTTATCGCATGGATATTCTAAAGGCATTTTTGCATAAAGAAGTACATCGCGTCTAGGCATTTGCGTATCATGACTATTTCCAGTAAAGAAATAGTAAAGATAACGCCGAGAGGGAGCAATGACTTAGGAAAACTTCTTAATATATTCTAAGAGCTTTTCACGTAACGAAGAATCCCAGAGTTACTACCTCTCCTTTTACAACGCTTGGGGTTCGCATTGATTGTTTACTCTTAATGAGAGTGATGCAGTACGGTATAATTTTAATAAACATCTGTAATAAATTCAACACGCACTTGGTTTAATGCGATATACGACAATAAGCTTCCCTAGGAATTGCCGAGAAACCCACCAACGAGCAACGAGGAGATCTGCGTTAAATGTAGATTTATTCGATCGTCTCCCCTATCATATTTCGTTGCATTCGTTGCACGGTGTCAAAAGTAAAAAATTATATAAACGCGAGCTAATATAATATAATAATCATACTGAAAGTAACAATTATCATAAATATTTAAAAAGTATAGCGAATGTTCATTTAATAGTCTTAAGATGATCATAAAATTTAGCTAACAATATTTCTTAACAGATTATTCACTGTTGCACCTATTCTGCTTATTCTTCATACATTTTTTTCTACGTTAAAACTTTAAAAACTAAGATTTTTAAATAAATAACCATGCTAATTACGTCTTTTTGTGCATAATTACTCGGTGTAGAATTCCTATTGTGGCTTATCGTGATTTACTTGAATTAAGTTTCTATTTCTTACAATATAAAGGACTCGTGTTTGACATTTATATAGTACATGTCTTTAATTTTCAGCCAAACCGCGTTCTCGAATTCGTTTTAAGCGTGACTGAAAGCAAAATTGATTGACGAAGTCGCAACGCAACTACGATACTATCGAAAGCTCTGAAATCGACAAAGAAGACGCAGAGAGTCAAGATAGGAATTTTTCTCGCGCCGCAAGCAGCGTGAAAGAAAAAGATTAATTTGTTGAAAACAAGTTTTATCTGGCCGCGCTATTGGGCGACGCGGGAGGGTAGCATTCGTGCGCGAGAGATAAGCCTTATCGCAATAATTACGCTATCTAAAAATATCTAATGCGATGCACATTTGCGAAAATTCCCCGCTATAAATACGTATTCGCGTACATATACGCGGGAAAAAAAAAACGGGAACATGTAAATCGTCGATGCGAATCGAACGTCCGCCGTTCGCCGTTCATTATTACTGACGGATATTCTTTTTAGCCGTCGAACTGTTTCGCGCGCGAGTCTCGCCTCTGTAAGAGCGATCGAGTAATTTCGTTAATAATAATTGAAGTAATTTGCTCGCCGGCACTCCGGATCGCCGATCAGTCCAGATACAGCGCGGCAGAAACCTGTTTTCAGCTCGACAAAACGACACGGGCGAGACTTCTAGATACCGAGTCGCCGGTATATCACGTACATGCCGACGTACTTTGAAAAATAATCGACCATTTACAATATTCTCGACGAGTCGGCGATATTGCATTCATCTAGTTAAAAAAAATTTATACTTTTATTTGTTCGGAGAAACGAAATTTTTGCGAAACCTTTTAAATCGAATTCAAAGCAGCGTTACGCTGAAGATATTAAGAATGTAAGTTTTACATCATCGAAGAGTGAAATTTAATCTTCGCGTGTTACTTTTAAACTCTTATCACTCCGTTTCGCATAAAGAAAACCGATTTCATGCTCAGCAAAACTTGTCCGACAACGTGAGCGTATAAGAATCGCGCATTCGCCGGTATAGTGATCGTCAAACTCGTTCGAGACCGCCGTTTTTATCGGCTCAGACGCTCTTCTACGTAGTCGGTCATCCAACGTACGTGATTCTCAGGGTTACGCGTGCCGCGAAAAATATTTGAAGCACACTCGAACACAGGCCTTGAACGAGTTTGTTTGCGAGGGCCGTTTTATCATTGAGAAGGCTCGAGCTGCCGCGCTGCGCGTGCAGCTTATTTTTGTGGAAGGTGACGTTCGTCTTGCGTACCAACTGTCATTATCGCTGCAAAAAGCACCGTTTAAAAATTCAAAACGCACACTAAGCTACTCATAATCTAGCACGATGGGAGCGATAGTGACGATGACAGGCATTGTCGATTGGTCATAATTCTCCATAGATACGAAATTCTATACCGATATTGCATGACATCTCGCTTCTAATACTCTAGATAATTATTATAAAAATAAACTATACTATCTTTTGATTTGAACAAAACTTAAGTGAGGTAATGTATAAAAATAGAATTGTCGATGCGATTTATAACAATAAAAATAATTAGCATTTTACAAAACAGACATAAAAATACGTCAAAATAATTAATTTTAGTAAGAAAATATTAGAAAATCAGAATTTTTATTTTTAAATAATGTTATTAATTAGTTATTTAATATAATTCAATAATTATTAAGTAATCAATAATTGTACGTTTATAATGTTTATATAACCGCGAGTTATATAAACGAGAAAAAAGAAAATAATCTGTATCGTTTAGAAGTATCGCTGACGTGGAAAAACATGTGAAATCGGGCAACGATGTAACCAATTCCGCCGCAATTTTCTCTTATCTCGGACATTAATTAGCGTGCAAACGTATTATCGTGTTTCGGATGCGAGCAAGTCACATTTTTCTCGACCTCGTCTATCGATAGAGAGAGAAAATTCCGAGTGTAAAGCAAAACTCGCATTCTCCAATTGTTTCTTCGACATTGAATTAGGAAACATAATCTCAATCTGTATTTTAAATATATAGTGCATTATTTTTAGGAAAAAACGCCTGGCAAAATGATTTAACTTCAATTTTATAAAATAAAAACATATAAATAAAAATAAATAAAAATTATCATAATTTAAAAATTGTAATTTTAATTTTAATTTAGTTTTAAAATTTTCTTTTATCTGTTTGCATGAGAGAGATATTTCTTTGACTTTAGCGCGCATACCGTGAAAATGGAAAATGTGAATTTTCTGCCTTTGTGTATCTCATATCATAGAAGTAAAATTAGGTAATAACTTCGAACGCGCGCGCGTGATGAACAGAAGCAGCCTCTTATAAATTTCTAGCCAAAACCTAACTTCCTCAATGGCGGGTTACTATTATAGTACAACGCACCGTTTATGATAGTTCCTCTCCTCTTACTCGCTTTCCTCTCCCATCCATGTTTCTCCATCGTTCGCCTGGTACAAGGGTTCCCTTGTATTCGATACAGGACGTGCAAAATGCCCGATGGCGATACCGTTTCGTTGCTAGAGATAAATTCCTATTCGCATCTTCTATTCCTCTATTCTCTATCCAAGAAATGAAAACGCTTTCTTAATCAAAAAATCGGATCTTTCCCGATAAGTATTTTCCATTAACTTTATTACGTACAACTTGATCGCGTACTCTACGACACTAATAAATATTAAAGCTTAATTTACAATTATGTTTATGCTGCTTTGGTATATATGCGTTCGAGGGATTGATACCGGGAATAATCGAAACATTCTTTGTTTTATAAGTCATAAGTAATAGTAATAATACTAATGATGATTAAAATGGTAACTTGAGTCTCCATACATTAATATTATATTCAGTACACGTTTAGTAATCACTATGTTATCACTAGTCATCGCTACTATACATTATCGTATTTTTTAAATCACAATTAAATAACAGTGAAGATATAATTTATTACATAAATACGGATTTTTCATATATTTAATCTCTCTTCCCTTCTCTCTCTCCACTGCCTTCTCCTTTCCCTCTCTTTTTACATTTATTTCTTAATTATATCTAATTCATATATCCCATATTTTATTACATTTTCTTACAAGGCTATGTTCGAAACAAGGACACGTCCATGTTGAATTGTTTTATCCGACAAATACGCAACTCATTGTAGCAGTCACATCGATGATAAATTCAAGTTTTCTCCCATTGTTCTCTCGCAGACGGGACAACGAAATAGGGAGATTTCTGGCCGGTAAATAACGAGTGCACCACCTCGCGCGGAGGCCGGTGACCTCCGTTGTCGCGTGCGAAGCGCGTTATCAACGAGCGACGAGCAAGAAAATCGCGAGGCGACGAAGGCGGCTATCTGCGTGCAGTTTTCGCGTAGCAGCGACCGTTCCTTCAGTTTTTAGCAGAGCGTGGTATACGGCGCCGTATATCATGTTTATATATTCGGAACGTGATTATACAGAAAGATATTTATGGCCACTCGCTGCGATAAATGTGTCGTTATGAATTAAATGTTAAGTAATGGGAACGCTTTCCTTTGCTAGATTTGCTCGTAAGAACTGGCTATTCGCGCGATCAATAACGCTTATTCCGCTTATCTTTCTCTATTGCGTAATTTATTCGGATTTCGCTCGCGCGTCGGCCCGAATACTTTCAGCCGCAGGTTGACGACGCTCGCGAACTCGAGCGACACCCAGGGTGATGGACGCGCGAGTATCGGCACGCACGCGATCGTGAATTTTCGTTCGCCGCGCCGTCGACAATGCGAATTACGTTTGCGGCCTTTCGTAACCGGCATTGTCCGGCCGGTCGAAAGTGCCGAGGTCGCATCCGTTTCCCACGTGCGAGTTTCCCTTATGTCGGCGCCGATCAGCGGTTTCGTGATGGAAACAGAAAAAACATAACGAAATTATATGTATACGTCGACGTGGTGGACCCTGGCGCTCCACTGCGGCGCCGATCCGCGAGCTTCGCACGAGCGAAGAGCACAATATGGAACGTCAGATGGCATCGATGGCACGCACGTCTCTCGCCTTGATGCCGACGTTTCCCTATTCTGCGTGCACGTGAAATATGATTTTCCATTCACGGCATTTAGATAACGAAAAATACCGATGACATCCAAGACATCATCGCTTGCGCAACGATTTTATAGAGAGGAATGATGTTGTTTATGCGAGAATGATATTTATTCGAGGATGTACTAGCCGCAGAGATTTGTTACGATCCGAACGAGAGATAGAGGAACGCAATAATATTATTTCTCGATGTGTTAGCATGAGTTTCAAATATACTTGGTCCGAATTTAATCCCGCCAACATTTATACATAGGAGTACTTACAGTTTGATCCGTAGATACTCCTGGATACCTATTTCATTCCTAGTAAATACTAATAACTTAATACCTGCTATCCCACATAGGATTTCGAAAGATCGTTATCTCAGATCATAAAGCGACGAATATGTATGTCCAGTTTGGGCGTCCATGCATCACAGCGCACAGCGCAGCGCGGGTGAATCGGTTTCGGCAAAATCGGACTAATCACACGGAGACATGACTGAATTAGCCCGTCGTCAATCCATTAACGCGCGCCACCGAGGCATATCTCGATCGTAATATCGTAGGAAATATCGGTTCCCTCTGTCCTGGCGATCGATCCATCGCATCGGACACGCGGCGCAGGTGCGGAATAGGTAACGTTCGCACACACCACAAAACGGTTACATGCGTAAATTCCGTTGACGTTATGATACTCGAGTACACATGATCCGCTCCCCGACCGGTATCATTACTATCCGCACGCTACCGTCGCTACCGACAGTTTATTAAGTGATTTGTACGCGTAATACGGAATCGGTCAGTCGAGTTTACACGCGTTTCGTTGACCTTAAAATTAAAAAATATAAAATCTATGTCATACTGAAACATATATATCCTTATCTTTATTATATACTTAAACACGCTATATAAAAACCATAAAAAGCGTGATTTTAAAAATATAAAAGAATAAAAGTGTATCTTGTGAAACTGTTATTATGTCGTATAAATAGTCGCGTACTAGCCGGGATATTCTCACTAATTTTTGCTATTTACACAATAACAGAAATATCTTTTTCCGATTTAATAAATAATTTAACGAATTTTTTTTTATCATTTCTATGACTATTTTGCGTGAACGACTTATCGCGGATGCGGCGCGAAGTCCACAAAATCGAATAACGATATTTTCGTTAACACGCGCGTCCGACATTTCGTCTTGCCAATAGTTCATTAAGCGATTCGCAAACGGATTGGTGGGTGCAACCGGGTAGCCCGCTGTTATACCATCGTTCCGCTTTTTTCCGGCGCAATGTGCAGATTTTCCGCGGAAGGCTTCGTCCACGTCACGCGGCCTATCGTTTGATCGGAGGCTCGTAGAGTACGCGCGACGTTCGATTTACGGCCGGCATTCCTCGCGATCGATCGTAAAAATCACTGCTGAAGGCTGGCGTTCGATCGGCGCGGCGCGGCTCGTCGTGTCCGCGCTGCTCGCGCTCGAGAGAGAAAGGTCTCTGTCGGGATAATCCGAAACGCGGGCGGGACGACGACGCCTGGCCTGTGGCTCCTGCCCATCTATGCCTATCTCTGCCCATCTCGTGGGATACCGAAGCTCAATGGCGACCGGTGAACAATGGCACGTTTGAAGAGTAGATAATTGCGAATAGTAATGGCGAACAGAGCTCTGAGGGACGAATCGAATTAGATCTAAAAATTGACGTTCTCGAAAACGTGATTGGGAAGAAGAGTGATCGCTTTCTGGCCACTGGAGTAAATTGAAACAGGTGACAATGTGCGGATCGGAATATGAGATTAAGAAGATAACAGTTTATAAAAGACTCTGTAATGAATAAACGATAGACTATTATGCATATTTATAATCAAGGAACATTTTCTAATCGTCTTCTAATTTCCTACTTTTTACGTAAATTGTAATTTGTTTTAAAACTTTTATAAAATATCACAATATTTTAGGAGGATCTACAATTCATTGCATTCATTTACCGCAAATTTTCCATTGACATCTCCAGATAAGAGTTCTTTTCAACTGGTACTCTTTGTACAGTCTTTTTCTGAAACTCAACGAAAAATATTTCGAAAGAAAACAGCGGCAAACGTAGCAAAGTTCTTATTGCACTTGAACGCCGCGATGCAAGCCTCGCTGGCAAGTGTTAATAACGTAATCGTCGATGAAAGAGTTAACATCGTAACTCCTGACAGCCGGTGAATGGAAACGTGAATGGATATCGCCGTGCCGTACGATCGGCACGAAAGTAAGAGGCGTTCGTTCGATCGTTCGTTCACGAAGGAATCAGCGACTCGACGAAAAGTCAAGGGACCGTTTCCTCGGCATAGAGATCCTTCAAGGTAGCCTGAGAATGCCCGGGGAATCTGCATCCACCGTTCCTAACGTTTATTCGCTTCGCCTTGATCGGCGGTTTAAACCGCGTAAATCGCGTTAGAAGCTATTACGAATCTCCGCGCGCGTACCGCGGGAAATCGATCCCTTGTTGCTTTTAGCAACATCATTTTTCTCTTTATTTATATGATTTCTCGGAATAGCTGATAGCACAACGTCGTAGTTGACACCGCAATCTTCCATTTTACACCACTCCAACTTGACGCTACGCCAAGCGTGTGGCCGGCGCGGCGTGACAGTATAGTTCTGTTGTAACGTTAATCGAAAACTTTCGAGTCATTTATAACGCTGTAAGAACTACTGCGACGAAACACGGTGTCAGGGGTCAACCCAACGCACGATCCTGCGCGCTCGCGATTAACCTTTCCGCTATGAATAAATCTCACTGTCGCGGGCGCGCGCGCGAGTGCGCGCGATATGCGCTTTATATCTCCTGCATGTGTCCGCGTGTGGTAAGTTTGAGAGACGTCGCGTGATTTCTACAACTCGCGCGCATTAAGCGCAGCGTGTTGTAAATTAATGATACGAAAGATCGACGGGACAAAGTCTCGATCGCGAAATCGTTTATACCTTGCACCGCGCCATTAGCAACGCAACGACGACTGCAATAAATTTCTGCCTTACATTTACGACTTTAATGTAATACCATGATACGCATACGTCCTTCCACGAAAGCGAAAGCTGTTGGACCTTTGCACTCTGGAGTATTTTCATGATTCCGGCTCGCTAGGTCAGTATCATTTTCACGAGTGTGTCGAACTTATATTAGACATAAATTCAGAGAAATACGAGTATGTATATAATGTGTAAATGCCGCAAGACGGTAATTTATAGGGAACTTATATATAAATATTTATCTACGGTGGTAAATCATCGTATACAAGAAGAGAGAGAAAGAGAGAGGACATTCGTCTCGGTAGAATGACATCGTGGCACTAAAGGATAAAGAATCACGCACGCGATATTAAAGATTTTCCCATGTATTCGTGCAAGGCGATAATATAATTGGAGAGAGGATGTCACGGCCGTATAAAATTATTAAATATCGTGAATCACATATGTGTGCGGCAAATGTCATAGCATATCTTATAAACAAAATTAGTCTTAGCTAACCAGGAAATTAAAATTCATTGGGAAATCTCTATAATCTTTCGAAGACAGCAGAAAGACGCCGTATATCTCTATCTCTTTATTCTCCTTCTCTTTCTTTCTCTCTCTCTCTCTCTCTCTCTCTCTGTGGTAATAATGTATTGTAATAAATAATTATAATTTCCAAGAATTGATTAGATGTTTAAAGTTTCTCGCATTGATAGCGCATCCTACATGGTCTTTCCTAATAATCCCGTAATTTTTGCCGGACAACAAAATCCAAAAAGATATCGATGCAATGCTGCAGATCGAATCAAGACATAAGGTAAAAGTCCCCTTTATGGAACACCTGGGTAATCGTGTCCCTCACATGGAACAGTATTAAATAAATTAAAATAAAAAATAATTATGATGAGCTTTGATGAATATAAAAATTTTATCAATATTTACAAGTATTATTGCTTTAAAAAAATGTGCAACAATATTGTTTTGTAATAATTAGTATTAACAAAAAATATTTACTTATACAGATAGAGCGTCGCTGCGTTTCATAAAACGGTACATGCCTTAGAGGTTAGGTACGACTATAACCAATTTCATGTACCCTGTATGGAACAGTAGTTTATTTTATAAAAAACTGTTCTATGAACCAAGAGCTACAAGTTAAGCTATTTCGGGATATTCAAAACCATTAAATGTATAAAAATAGTTGAAACTTAATGAGTACTTAACGAGAAATATTTGATCGTTCCAAAAAGGGGACATCGATTATGGAACGGGGGGACAAGCTATAAAAATAGTGTTCCAACAGACGTACAGGTACTTGCTTTAGTTTTTTATTTATAATAATTCGAATTTTTAATAAATTTTAATTTTCCAAAGTTTATTTTCATCCTTGAACACCAGCCTATCGATCAAAACTCAAAGTATTTATATATGAACCCTTATAATAATGTTAATCAACCAATAATCTATAACCTCTTGCAAAAGTGTAGCGCGTCAGTATCGTTAAGAGATATGCAACACAGTTTGAACAGCGAAAGACGGCAATATTTCGATTCCCCGGTCGGATTTCCGAGCACGTGCACCGAAACCGCTTCCATCGTATAGCCGTACAATCCGATCTGCGTAATCGCGGTTCGCCAGGTTCCAGACACGAGCAAATAGGGTGCATCGGTATGAAAGTAAGAGGTTTTGATCTGAAAACGCGACTGTCGATGTCGACGGGAGAAGTCTAAGGACAGGAACGAGTAAAACTGTAAAGTCAGACGGAGACGGAATAAACGAAAAACAGAGTAAAAGATAGTGAGAGAGAAAAAGAGGATGAAGCAAAGAAGGGGGAAGGGGAGAGAAAGAGAGAAGGAGAGAGAGAGAGAAAGATAGAAGAAACGAGCCGGTGCTCTTAGGCATTTCTTAGCTTCGGTATATGTCTAACGTTCAGCTGTGCAGGCTCCCACGATCGGTTCATGGTCTCTGCTCGTGGAACCAACACAGATCGGGATCGTTGCGGCCAGAGTTTCCCAACACTTTTTTTCCTCGTTTTCTTTTCGCGGCAACGCGCTAGAATTTTCGGCGATCGTCCAACTGTTTAACTTTAACTGTTTCATGATCACAGATTTGTATAGATAGCCAAGCAAAATGATGCAATTAGATCTTGCTGTATTTTGATTTATTGATTTATTGTACTCCAAAATTTTATTTGCATTCTCTCGTCGATCATCGATCATGTAATTGCTTCGAAGACTCGTTCCTACCATTAGCATTATAGTTCCTAGCATTATAGTTTATTAGCGCTATATTTGTATTAGCATCGCTAAATACATACAATGTCAATACGAGATAGGAATCGGACAATGGCATTTAGCGTTATACACACGCAACGTGAATACTGATTCGCGATCTGTAACACTTCTGCGACGTAATCGATGGCAATAGCGGCGAAGAATCACTTTCGCGTAACGGTATCGAGCTTGCAGTGTTGTTATTGCATCGCGCGCGCCTGTGTCCGCCATTCTTACGGAACGAGTTATTATTCTTGCGGGATCAGCGCGGCAACGATTATTACCAGATATATAATACGATCGTCACGATCGCCGGTATCATTATCCCCGCGCCGCGTCGCGATTTGCGCAATTCTGATTTATTCTATCGATCTCGGAGTCGTACATTGTTTTTACTCACGCTGCAACTCTACATTCTCATGTCCCGCGTATAGCTTCTATCAACGTCTGAAAATTTCGTATTTACGCTGTTGCCAGAAACACCAGGCTCGATCGAAGTTGAGTTGGGAGACACTGAGACATCTACCTACGTGCGGCATTTTGCATCGGCCACGTCTGTGTGTACGTGCATACGCATGTACACGCACACACACGTAGGTATACACGCTCTACGTCTAGCGGCCACGTAGGGGCACTTACACGCGGAATCGGGCGCGCGTAAACGCGCCCTTACGATCCCACGGCGACTCGGCGTGCTTCTGCGGCCTTGCCGCGTGAAAGGCACACGGAAACTGGCGCGTCCATCTTATTACGTAAAACCTAAGTTTTCATGAGATCAGCGGTGTCCGCAGGGACGTAGCGATTTGCTCCGACGGAGGAGAAGAACGACGATGACGGGTGAAACAAACCGCGAGAAAAAAATATGTGTATCGCGATGGAGAGACGCGGCCGCGAGGGATGCTCGATTAACAACTTCAGCTGCTACCTCATTCTTCACGGACGACGCGTGTATTTCCCTGGGAATTGTGAATATAAGTGATGACTTTATTTTTAATTAGCATTACAATTTATTGTTCATATGTGTGAAAAAGTAAGATCGAATCAACGGTTGCTCAATCGAAAACAGTTTCCAAGGTGATGCGTGATGTATGATATGATTTTGTATACGTGCGTCAATCGTAATATTAACTTGTCCTTCGCTTCGCGAATTTTCTTATTCGCAAACGCAACAGCGACACGAGATTGCATTGATAACACGTGGATTTAACGATATCAATTCTTACAACAGATAAAGAGCTTATCTGTCTTAATAAAGAAAACTGATAATGCAGCTAAAGGTTTGTCAAATTGATATCAATCTTTCGAGAGTGCATTTGTCTCTAAACTTAAATAAAACCTTTATGCTGTAATACGTATTACAATATATTAAATAATTTAGGTAATATACAGATAAGTAAAAGCGGAAATTTTATTTCCTAAAAAATCTGAAATTTAACCCCTGTACGTTCTACATTAAAAATAATTAAAATATAAAAATATTATATAAACATAAATGTAAATATAACAAAAAAAAAACAATTTTATTATATAATGCCTACAAAAGAATTAATCCGCAAGTTTTAGACCTTTTACATCTCAGGAGAGTTAAACCATTCGTTAATTAGAACCTATCTGTGATAATCGATGATGAACTCAAGTAAGCTGAAAGACTTCACAGATACTCTGAACCTTTGCTAGGAAAAAATTGGATATTCTCAATACACACATAAGATACAATAAAACCTGCTGATTTTTTTACACTCGTTTACGTATGTTATATTGCTCACTCGCCGGATTATAGCTCCTACGCAAGAACGAATTGATTGAATTATGTGTCAGAGCGTAGATAACATCGCGTAACTGTCGATGTAACTGTTAACTACGACGTATACAAAGGCAATACGCATTTTTCATAATCGTCCTGAGCGCTTTCGCGCTCATCAGCGCGTTACGTTCGAACCCGACAATAATCTCGTCTTAATGTTAATACGCGAGAAAGGGAGAAAGGAGAAGCTCGAATTATCACCGCGCTGACCGTGCAATGAGAAATAGAAAAAGCAGAGAGCGCGCGAGAAGTGCGCGTATAACGAAGCGGTGCGTAACTTTTAACGGCTTGCGACGCAAACTGCGCGTATCATTACAGGAAATTTAAGGGGAAAGGAGGAGATCCGCGAGCGAGGCCGGTAAGCAGGTGAACGATTTCGCGAGCGCACGAAATTTCAGGTTAGCGGTGTAGGAAGCCTCAAAAGCACGGAGATTCGTAAGTTACTTTCACTCGTAAATGCTCGTTTGCGTCTTTATACGAAGTACAAACGACTAGCATTACCGGAACAGGTTGCTGCCGGTGCAATAAGTCGGTGGCGGCAGGCTGAGAAATGCGTCTCCATCTTTATCTCTCTCTCTTTCTTTCTTTCTACACGCTACGTTTTATAAGTACCATTAAAATGGAAGAAACGCCGGTGGATGCTAAAGACGGTCGTGCGCGCGCGTAACCGAGAAAATCTCTCGGCGCCTGCGAGAAAAAAAATTCTCGTTAAGAAAGGAAGCGCGACAAATTGGCATAATGTAACATTTTCTAGTAGAAATCTAATCGCCAAGCTCGTCGCCAAGTCGCTGGGAGAAACGGTCGCGTATAATTCGACGGTTTTCAGCGGACCACGCTCAAAGTGAAAACGATACTACCGCTATGTGTGCAACATGTTGCCTTTGCCCGCCATCGCCACCAACGAGCATATATGATCTCTTTGTGCCAAACGCAGGCGCGCGGAATGTCATGCTTTTTGGTTCCCGAAATTGCCAGTTAAAATCGCGTGTAAGACTTCTTTATCCGATGTGAAAATCCCTACGGGTGATTCACCGATTCCGTCTCCCGCGAGGTACGTCAAACGAAATAATTGAAATCCAATAAGATAAACGCAACAATTTTCCGATGATGATATTAATAGCCGAAATTATACGTATTTGTCGTGTTTGCAATCTTGTAAATACAAATATTTATATTTGTATGCATTTGCAAATATTTGTGTGTCATTTACCGGCTACATTAGCATGATTAAGACGAAGCACATAATTACTAATGCAAAATTTGAATTCATCGACTAATCAGCCTCGACGCAAACAGGATCGTATAAATTTGTTATGTCACGTTTCAGTAAAATCGATTTGTGCATATTATGGGGGACCACCTGTTGGCGAACGTCGTGTTCGCACTACAGTAATAGTAATAATCCCAGTTTAACTTTACGAATGTTCTTGCAGTTTTGATCAATGTGGCTTATAAATGTACGGTATATTATTTGTATTTTTTCTAATTAGCTTCCAATTAACATCGTCACAAAAATATCTAAAAGTGCTTTTAACTTCTACCGTCCGAAAAGAAAAACCACTCGATATTGAAAACAATCGAAAAACTTATATTTGATTTGAAAAAAGCGAGAGTTTCAAGGCATCTTCTTATCGGTCGATGTGGTTGAATTCGACCTTGAATGAATTTACAAGCAACACGTAACGCGGAATGACACCGGAAAAAATCATTGAACTCATTACGAGAGAGAGAGAGAGAGAGAGGGGGGGGGGGGAGAAAGACAGAAAAAATAAAGATGCGGATCATCGCGTCGAAATGGCGTTGCGACAGTTCTCACACTTTTGCGCGTGATCGTACAAAGGCGCGATGCAACGCGCGGGTTCTTGCGAAAATGACTGAATGGCCTGAAAAAATATGCACACGCCGATAAGCACCGCGGTCTGATAAGGTCGGCTCGTATTATCGCTGTTTGCTTGGGGCGATAGCGATGCGCAAAAATGAGGTTGAAATTGCAAAACGGCGTTAAAACCCACGCGGGGTAGAGCCAGGGAGGGGGAGGCAGACGAGAGGCAAAGAGAGAGAGAGAGATGAGGTTGATAAATCGTTAGGGCAAAATAGGGTGGGTGGGGGGGAATGGGGAACAGGGGAGGAAGGCTGGTGCATTCGGTGCAACGCAACGAGGGGAACCACGTAATCTAAAAGGCTTATAAGACTACATCCGGTGGGACGATCGATAGCGAGAGTTATCGACGTTTCGTACAAACACGACGCGACGCGGATAAAAATTCGGCGGTCCTTCTTCTGCCTTAAGCTCTCTCTTTACTTCCGTTCGGCATTAATAAAAACTGCAAATCTTTTCGAGATCGATTGACGGATCTTTAACAAGAAAAATATGCCTTTTTTAAATTTATTAGTGAAATAATGATTCTAATAATGATTCTAATAATGATTCTTTATAAGTTATTCTAGATTCAGTATATATTCTTTAAATATAAACTCGAATCAGCAATATCATTATTGTTAAATAACTATTTAACACCCGCAACAAAAATTAATATGATTATTTTGAGTGAACATTATTGACTGTTGTTATATTCTCTATATTATTGTTTCTTTTAGATCTTAAAATAAAGTTGCACGATATCATTAAGATAATGGAATTTAAATGCAGCACCGCGACACATTCGTATATATTGACTTTGGCGTAAATCACATTGGGAATATCTGGCTGTGGATTCCAGTCGTCCGCGTGAACTTTTATCCGCATCGTATCGTGTTTGTAGGTCAAATAAATTGTACGGCTCAATAAGCGACAAATTGTGTGAATGCTGCAGTCGTTATACAAATTATACGGCACGTGCCAAAAATTGACATTTAAAAATTTAATAAAACGTGATATAGATATATTACCGGCTTGATATTATATTCATACTAATTAATTAATGTTATATTTTGTAGACTACATTAAATTTTAGAAAACTTTGCACGTGAAAAATAAATGAGATGATATAGTAATGTAGACTAATTAAAACATTATGCAATTATATAATTTAAAAACTAATACGAATATAATATAATATGACTAATTTAATATTCTGTATTGGATTAACAATGGAAGACATTTTTTTAAACTCGCGATTTTTCTCTAATAATGAATTATCTTTTAATATTAAACATCCATTTTCTTGAACGATCTTTGCACGTCGCATATTTCACTCAATCTTAGAAGAAGGAACGTAGTCCCTTCTTCCTGGGCGGGCAGCCACGGTCTCTTATTAATTGATCGAAATTAGAGCACACTCGGACCGCTTCATTGACAGAGCCACCGACAGTGCAATGACCGCTCGGTGATTCGAGCCTCGACCGATGACACACTACCCAGTTAGATGACAAAATTTTATTTCACCGATGACGTGGAACGCACTCCACGCCACGCGAAAATAATTGAAAAAGCATTTTCGTCGAACCTCGCTCGCTTTCGAAACGCATTACCGGATTTTCGATAATATATTGCCAGAAACTAATTTCGTTATTACCATGTCGACGAAAGAGGAAAAAAAAGTGTACAGCCCGCATGTCGCCGCTATACTGGCGTCACCGGCGCGAATAAAATACTTTCACGTTATCGCGCGGTGTCATCCAATAAACCACGGCAGCTTGTTCGTATAACAAGTACGTTTTTTTTTTCTTTCCGAACTTCAAAATGTGCTTTCCAAAGGATATAATCATGACGCTTAATTATATTATAAATGCTTGATTTTACAGATTAATGGTAAAATAGGTAACGCATACACGTTTTATGAAGTTCAAGGATTACGAGGCTCGCAAAATATTGACGTAAAATATTTTGAAAAAAATATTCGGAAGTCAACATCAGGATTACAGCTTGTTGTCCTGAATAATTCACAACGCGAAATAAATTCAAACGAAGAAACACATATTCGATGTTTTGCCAGACGCACGTTGCTTCGCGTTACACCAATCCGAAATGCCGACAATATAGGCGTCATCATGTTTTTCCATGGTACACATGAGATGCTCATAAATGCGCGGAGGCGAGCACGCGGCGAAAAACAACCCGCGCTATGACGAAAAATACGAACGACGATACGGGCGCGGGCGTAACAGTGGACGCCAGACACGTTTCACTTTATCGATTCGCGGTTAATTCGCGAATAAGCTCGCTCGCGGACTTCACAACAGCTAGAAAAGTGTCACGAACGAGCTCGAAATGAGTCCCGCGGAGCCGGTCGATGTTGAGCATAAAGCGCTTTTTACCTCGATCCATCAATTCGCTTCGGAACTTTCCTCCGCGTCGTGGAGAGTGATGTCGATCATGAAATTCGCGACTTCTTTCGAGATTAAACGTCGTCCTGCACGACAGAATTCAATTCCGTCGCGAGTAACTTACGTAAACAATCAACCAAATAGATTGCGTGAACGTCAGTTTTTATTGCATATATTGTATATTGTTATATATATTAAACATTCTAAATATTAAACATTTTAAACATTCTAAATATTGTAATTTAATAGCCCGTTATATATATATATATATATATATATATATATATATATATATATTTAACGTGTTTGTTAACAAGTGACAAGACAATTGCAGACGATTCCAAATTTCGCCTTGCCGACAGTCTGTATAAATCACTTCGGGAGAATGAAACTGAATTAATTTCACGCCGAGCTAATTTTAACGTAAACTGTCGTAATGAATATTTAGGGGAGTAGCGCTTATTCAATGGCGAACAATTCCGTGAATAGCTCCATGACCCGCTCCGCGATGTCGCGCGGTCTGAAAATTTCAGTCAGCGCATACATTATGCCGGCGACCCATTTTTCGGTGCATGGAAACGAAAACGCCGGCGCCGGGCCTTGACTTTAATTTCGCACTCCGAGATAAGGCCAGAATACAACGTGTGCAATCGATACGCGAAGCCGCTTTCCGTTCTCGATGCTTATCATATACTCCTCATCATAATCGAGGCAGAATGAAACGTGTAATGTGAGGCATAATGGCAAATTACATAGAATAAGAGGAACATGAAATATAGAGTAAGAACATTAGTAAATCACTAATTTTGGTAATACCAATAAGTCATTAGTTTTCATTTGTGTTCATTTCTATATAACAGTATTAAAGTTATTATTATTCTTTTATTCTCTCTATTTTCAAGGAATATTTTCATCTATATATATGTATACATCTATAAAGTAACGTAATTATTTTTTCTCTCTCATATATGTAAATAGCAACACTACCATTCTTAAATAAAGATAGTATTAATTTTTAATTAAAGCGCTTATCAAAATTAATAATGTTTGCATTGTGTATGATGACATCGTTTACAGTAAACCAGATATGTATATTTTATCTACTTTGTTTTATATATTTTGTTGTGACTCGAGAAGAGAAATATTGAAAACCGACGTTCGACGATGCCGTATTAAACTTGCAGGACTAACCGTTTCCACGAAAGCACAAACCGCGTGCCATTACGGCACCGGTCGCATCAACATTACTGATAATCGCGTGGCGAGTTACGCGTTTAAAGCAGATGTTACAACCGCGCCCCGGTTTTCATGTCCTCCGTACTCCTCGCTCCTCCACACCGACGCCAAGTAATGAATATTACTATTATTACCGGCGTAGCTTTCTCGTTAGCATACTCAAATAGCTATGGAGAGAAGCATCGATCCCTGAGGCCTGATGCATTGTGGCTCGAAAAGTCCCAAGACTCTGTTTTAAAATTGTAAGCTATAAATATGGCAAAGTGTTTTTCTATAAGTTTTATGACATCCATTTAAATAAATTGTAAAATAAAATGTCGAGTATAAAGATCAAATAGGACATCAAATAGATAAATGGTTTGTTAGTCGTTATTATTATCATATCAGATTTGTTAGTTGTTATTATCATCGTATCAGATGATAAAGATTTTGGCCAATTAATAGTACATTTAAAGCTGTTTAAGTTCAAAAAATTAATTATAATTTCAAGAAATAATACAATAAAATAATATGTCCTATTATATTCACAATAGGTATGAATTTTCAGATACGGCTAGAATTTACCAATTATATATTAGCGGAAAATTAAACATGTTGCTACTTGGTGCGATTTAATAGTTCGAAGTAACCTACTTATATAACATCTGACAAGATGTAAAAATACGTTTACGTCATTATTTAATCAGTGCCTGATAATGATGCAATATCTTCAAAGAAACTCGTTTTACGGAATTTATTATCGGATGCAATTTCTGACACCTTATCTATGAATAATTTTTCTTGTCATCAATATTTCAAATGTTTTTAATGTTAGAGAATTAAGAGAGCTTAACAGAGCTCTGAAGTTTGCCTTATGATTATTTTAATCATAAGACAAACGCGGTCAAAAGTCACGATGTATAAAATATAAAAATTAAGATAGAATCGTTCTTTATTTCATTAATTTAGCGTGTTAGTGGAAGTGAAAGAATCGCCAATCTTGCAAATCGCTCTTTACGTTTAATCGTGAGGAGCATCTCAATCCTCCCAGATTCTCGATGGAAGCGCGCGTCGTGGTCTTTCGGAGTATTCGGACCTGTGCTGTCCCGCCAGCTCGACCTCGGGGGAGGTCGATCCCTCCTTACCGAATGTTTGTCGGAGCTAAATGTTAATAAAACGAAATCGAGACCGTCCTTAACTCAGCCCGCCGCGAAGGTCGTGGGCGGACCCAAAAGCCGGCGGAGCATTCGGCAGGGTAGGTAGGTAGGTAGGTAAACAGGGCCCGACCTCGAACTCCGCTGTGAATCGAGATCCTTCGCCGTACGTTTTCGTCTCTTACGGTCTCTCCGGTGTCTTCTTTTTCCTTTCGTTCTTTGCCCACAGCGCCGTGATCCCCTCATCCCTTCCCGTGGGCCCTGGGAGATTCTTCGCCGCCACCCAAGAATTATCGGGCAACGTGATACATGCGTTTGCGAAACCGACGCCCGCACGATACGCCGGCAGCAACTATTGCTCGATATACGTCAGCCAGATTATTAGCCCGTGTGCCTTCTCGACCGTGTTTTAATGTATTGCTGACTCATGTCCGGTCACTTGAAGTACTTATATCTAAACTACTAATATTGCACTTGACGCAATACCCTTGGGAAAGCAATCTAATCTGAAAAGATATGTTTTTTTTCGAGATCGAATACAAAAAGAGGATAATTGTACCTACACGGAAAAAAATAATGTTGTATCAACAGCATCATTTTTTGTGTTAACAGCATCAATGTTATCGAGATAAAATTTATTGATGCAACATCAATATTAATGAACAAAAAACATCAGATAATTGTTTTAATAATTTAAATATTTGGTCCAATAATATCCAATTAAATTAACTATTTATGCTTGTGGCAGCCCGTGACGTTGACGTTTAATTAAAGCAACTTCACTTTTTTTTCCGTGATACAATTAAAAATGCCTAAATTATGTATTAAGCTCCTAAAGGATCGTCCTAATGTAATGAAAGATATCAGTTTAATACCTCGAGTGTCACGCGAGGACTTACGTACATTTAATATACGCGGCTAGTTAAGAGTTAATTAATGCTGTGAAGATTCTTCTCTATTGCTACATTTCTGTACGACGTCCACTATCTCCTATCTTTATGTGCGGATATTTATCGTTAGTTCCTCGTTAAAATTGCGGGCGCTCTCGATCGGTATTCATTCTTCCGCTTAGTCGTGTATAAGCTGATATCGCCGCGGCGTGAATCGTTAACCCGGCAACAATGCCGAAAGCTAAGTGCCTTTCACGGGAATTCGGTGCGATCCTAATAGAGCTGCCCTATCTCGGCGCGCATTGTCTCAGCATCGCCGATAAATCCGCGCATTCGCGGCGAGGCGCATTGTCGCGAGAACGTGTCGCATATACGGACGCATACGCACGCACGGACGCGGATTAAGCACGCGCCCGTTGCGGGGATTTATAAGCGGACCCGGGTGGGCGTCGCGGCGCGGACAATACGAGGCGCAACGGCATTAGGCGAATGTAGTTTCACCTTCTCTACATCTACGTGAAATTATCTATGCGGCAATACGCGCGTTTACGACTTTTATCCTTAACTCTTGAGAGTGTCGTGTCGTGAAATCGCGCGCCGCATCAAGTGCCGCAACGGCGAATGTGCGATAGACCTGTTTGAATACGCATTTATCGGGCGAACGGAATGATACATTTCGTGTCTAACAGACCATGATTGATGGTTATTATCAGCGCTATCGGGGAGATTATCTTCGAATAATTCTCCACGATCTCGTTTTACAGCTACAGTTATTATATAGCGACATTATTACATAGGAATATTTCTCATCCATTTGTGAGTTTCCTTTTTCACATATACAAATGTATCGGTTAAATTTTAAGTTCCCATAAAATAGAAATATTTTAATAATTAAAACATAAATTAAAATTTCTTATTGATTTCTTGTTCAGCATTCAGTTTATTTCAATGCGAGATTTTGTATTTTCAGTCTAGTAATTAGATAACGAAATGCGAAGCCTTGTCGTGTATGTACCGGTGCGCTTAACATTTCTTCAACAACCAAAAGAATTGCCGAATTGTAATAACGTGAAAAAAAGAAGGAAATATGAACACGTTTTCGTCAGACTCGACAGCCCATGTCACCTCGATAGAAACTAAAGTGCGCATTTTCGCGCGATTCACGCGACTCGAGCACGTTTACGTGTACGGCCAGATAAGATCGTCCGAGTTCTCTTAATAATTCATGCCTTCGCTACAATATTGCGCGAGTGACCTCGGAAATTGCGAGAACATATGGATAGTTATCCCTGCTTATCGTTATAGATGAAAAGATATTCTGATTGAAAGAAACAACATCGAGCTTTCGGCTTAAAACTTGTTTATAGATACCTATGCAAAGTACTTCGGTATTTCTCTACCAAGTTTTACGCAATTGAAAAAGCGTTTCACATTAACAGTTCACCGCGAATGACGTGAGATAATTTCGCACACCTTTAATGAAGACGCGTCGTTTAGAAAATGAATCCGTCGCGCGTTATACGCTTCAGAGATCGCAACAATGCTCTTCGCCGCGTCGTCTCGAAAATGAAACGTCACAATTTTCATGAGAAATATACATCCATATGTATGTTTTCCATACATACAACTATAAAAGATTCAAAATTGTGTTAAAAAATATTAAGTATGAAAATTTCAGCATTATCTAACAATCAGCAACACTTTAGAGAAGCGAATTGTGTCTTTTGGAACCAGCCTACGCGTCACTGTACGCGGAATACCTGTGCAGTGAGAATATATGGATATACGTGGGCAGTTGTGCTGGTCAGGTACACACCTATCGCCGGATCACAAGTTCGATTGGAATTATTTATTTATCGCTGCCTACCTACTGCGCTAGTTACGGCCGGCATTCCTCGGACCGCCATCCACCCACGTGTATCGTGAAGGGATATCGTACGAGACGGATTCCCGATTTCTCGATGACGACGACCAATTTCGCCGTGTCGCGAGTTATCGAATAACCGATGTACTCTGCAGTGGCGCGTAAATCACAAGGTGCCATCAGATCGATCGATCTCCGTTTTCAAACCGTTCTCGCGCAACAATGTCGCTCGTGAATCGCGCAAACATTCGCCGCCGCCGCCACCACCACCATCGCCACGCACGACGACTCCGTAATTTTAGGTTTGCATCGCGTATTACGCCCCGTTTCGCCGTTTACGTCCTCGCGCGCGCTATTTCGGAGCACGCGGGTTCGTTGACATTCCGTTTTCCCGTGGTTATCATCAGCGTGTGTATATATGTGGTGCGCTCCTCGCCGAGAGTAGCGGCGCGCTGCTCCGTTGCCCGCGTGTCAAAAGTTGCTGCTCGCCAACTCGGCACAAGGTCAGGCAAATTGGCACCAGCTGCGACCGTGAGGCCGCACCGAGAATGTTCCCTCTGTTCCATCGCATCGCACCGTGCACTTAGGACAAAGAGAGGACTTTGTCGTCCGTGGGCCGCGGTAACTCATTCCTCAAGGCCGACGCCTTAAATTTGGCGCGCGGTGCGCGTCGCATCCGTCGTAGGTACGCCTGGTACGCCTGATGTATGCGCTATCCGGCATGCGATCCTTTTATTGATACCCAATTGCGATAATATTGCGCATTTGTATTGCGATTTTTGTAATAATATAATTAGGTTCCCGATTTAATATCGATTTGATTCCGAGTTTAATTAAACGTGGGAAAATTGGTTCAATCAGACAAAGAAGTACCCAAATTTTTTAGTGTATAAAATAATTTGCATTTAAAAATTTCTAGTTTTATGTTCATATGTATATACATTCGACAGAGGATTTAATGAAATAACTAAAAGAGATATCCTATATTATTATTGTAACAGTGGCGACATTCGAATCTTCTGATCTTTCGAAAGTATTTGATTGAGTCTTCGTGTAACGCAAAGAAGAAAAAGGTGATCAATTCAAAATGGACCAACACGTGGGATGTTCTCTATAAACGCCCATAACGATACCTAAATAGGAAATGCAACCAGTCATTTACGAGCGTTCTCTCGAGAAAATTGCAACAGGCACCGCGCAATAGTAGACCTAGAGTTCTGGTAATAATCCGAACCAATTCCGGATGTCCGGCCGCAATAGCGGCGACCGCCTGTACGCGGACCGGCAACGTGGAATCCGGCGCTGCGACGCGACGCGATGTAAACGTTTAGACCTACGCTTGCCGGCTCGGGCGGCGCGTGGCGCGATCGGAGGCGACTATAAGCGAACGACTATGCGAATGGCGCAACTATACGGCCCACTAAAAACCCGCCGTTGCATAACGCCATTCCAGCGGCACAGCGCGGTGCGAACACGAGCGCGAACCTACGCTCCGAGGATCCTTTTTGTCTCGCCCGTCTCGTAAAAGCGCAATAAACATCGCTGTTTATTTAATTTCGCGAACGTGGGCTTCGGTCGATTTCGCTCCCCGCACCAGCGGACGGGATCGACTACGCAACGCTGGAAATTATTTAAGTCACGCATATTGTATGCATTCACGAAGCCTTGGAATTTTTTGCTTCAATTTTAACAGGCTCGTGATGAATGTTATATCGATCTTCTCTTGCCATCTTTTGAAGAAAACCTTGAAGAAAGATAACTAAGTTAACAACTTTTTAGTATTCAATGTTAAACGTCTTATAAGAGACAGAATTTAGGGTCAAGTTGTTCCAACCTGTTGGTAAACTAAATAATAGTCAAATCATATGTCTATCTGTGTTTAATTTAAAAGAAAAACAAAAACACACCTATGATTTAACTATTAGTTACTTTGCCAACAGATTGGAACAACTGGCCTTTAATGACGCTAATTCCATCAATCAAAATGATACCGTTAAAACATCTCGTATCTGCAATATCTCTATTTTCCTTATGCGAAAATTTCTTGATAATCCCGACTGTTATATTTAATATTTTAGAAAAGGAAAATATAATCAAAGTTTAGGTTAGCGATACAATCTTACAATCGTATTATATTGTAATTAAATTCTAAATATAGAAATTTCATTTTTGCATATTACTCTATTCACCTACACAAACTGCACGGCACTTTATACAATAGAATTTTCTCAAGACAAGTTACTCTCCTTTCGTGAGTATGTAAACCGAAATTGCTACCTTTCTGCAAAATCATTACCTTATTCCTCTTACCAATTTTTCGATCGGCGATCGCGAAAAAGGAATCACGCTCGTCTCACGCTCCAAATACTCATCGTTACGATACAACGAGCATTGTTAAAAGATCGAAGTAACGGAAAATTCACAAGTTAATTCGTCCTCATACAGGGCGCTCAAAATTAATTAGTTTGTTGTTCATCAATACCTCACGCATGACTAATTAATTTGTTGGGAGTTAATATTTTACGATATCTAACGCGCAGCCGAGCGAGCTTTTAAGTTTGCGGGGCTTATCGCTCATAAACACTTCGCACTTATTAACCGGTGCGGCAGGGCTACGATATCGCTTCAACTCGTTATCCCTGATGTTCCACAATAATTCGAGCTATTCTGGGGAGCACCTGTTCCACGGTAGCTGCGTTAGATGGACGATAGCTCTGGCGTAACGAGCACGTCAGCCACCAGAACCGCTGAGTTTTACAGCGAATCTCGTGATCGTTTCATTCATTTCCGACGCGATGATAAATTTCACGATTGATCAGCTGGGAGAGATCGGAATACACGAGAATGTTGAAAATTCCCGAAACTGATCGCTGTAAAGCGATCTTTTTTATTGTTTTTTTATCTCGAAAGCATTTGAGGTGCGTGTTTATTTAGTTCGTCGGTATTTTTTTACGCTCGTATTCGTGCGCGCGTCAGAATATGAAATGAATATGCCGGACCTGCATAAATGTAAAAATCCATCCCTGCGAAATTGCCACAGCTACCTCGCGTTTTTTGTACCTTAGTCCTGTAACTTCGTTACGTCCTGGGCCTTGTATTTTCGCGCAGAAGAGGCCGTGCGCGGCTTCGCGAGCCGTGAACAACGGCGACCGTGTATAATCATTTGATACGTTTGCGCTCGCGCGGTGAATATACTTGTTGCGCGTCGTCTATGAAATATGTATTAAGCCCTGAATCCGATGCACTGGAGGCTTTTCCAGCGCGACCATGCAATATTTATGTGCTTCTCGTTACATCGTGCATCGCGAAATCACACTTTTCCGGGAGGAGCGCGTGCTTATACGGCATTTCTTTTTCGCGAGTGCGAAGGAAACGCAAAAGAGCGGCTCGAGTGCACCTCGATGTCCATATGTGGTCTTATCGCTAATTATTTTTAATGCGCTACGTGCAATTTGTAACGACGAGCGATCGAATTTGTAAGTTGTGAAAAACAACACATTCTTCTTTTCATGTTGCATCAAGAAAATGAAAAATAAAGATCTTCCACACGATACGCATATTCGTTTGATTTTCCTCTCTCTCTCTCTCTCTCTCTCTCTCTCTCTCATTTTGACATTTAAGTTACTCTTAAACTGAAGAAATATAATTAAGAATTAGGCGAAAGGAATTTATGGGTCGTAATTTAAATGAGACATTGTCCTCTCAGACGGTGGGAGGATATTGCAAGTAACGACAACACCTGAAACTCGCGTGTGTCGTTGCTCCCGTTTCTGTCATTCGCTCTTATCAAAAGGACAAATAGAAGGTGTTCAACGCGTGACGTCAACGTCCGCGCACGTGTTTTTGCGTCTGCCGAACATTTGCTTCGACATCGCGACTACTGAATAACCAATCGCGCGTTCACAATCGCTACTATAAATTCTTTTAATCATATCAACTCCGAAAACGCGTGTTTGATCAGCAGGCACGTGCAACAATGATACGGCTAATGTACACGCCGCGTCACGCCCGCGCGGAGATGGAACAGGTACACGATTTTCGTATTAATTTTGCTGCATCGCGCGGGAAAGCAGCTTCACGCGCGCATTCCGTGAAAATGATACGAATTTAATTTTGCTCGAAGTAGGTAGCCTGTAGCGGCAGAAAGCAGATAACGAACGCGAGCACGAACTATCAGGCGAATAATAAATTTATTACATACCTGTAGTTATAAGCGATTATATTTTTTACGTATATGTATATAAAAATGTTTCACACGAAATTGCATCTACGTGGAAATACGCTGAAAGGTCCTAATTTTTTTTTCGTGGCGTCCAATATAACCGCGGAGACCATTACACAAATAAAATCTCTCGTTTTCCCGTTTATCACGCTACTTCTCCGAGAGCCGATGCGTACCGCTGCCGTGACGCTACAAAGCTTCGTACTTCATGCAGTTCGCGAAAATCCGCGCTCGGGGGCTTCGAATTAATTCCATCTTCGTCGTGCGTCGCAACAAACGAAGCAACGTGCCGAACTATCGACGATGCTCGTTTCACTTACATTTCGTATATGAACGAATATGTTCGCCAACGTCCTTAAAACCAATGTTGTCGCGTTTTTTTTTTTTTTTTTTACTCTCTAAATTCTCAGAGTGAAAATTCGGCCGATAGAGTGAGATTTCACTCTTTTTGGAGTGAGATCTCACTCCAAAAGAGTGAAATCTCACTCTATCGGCCGAATTTTCACTCCGAGAAATTTAGAGAGTAGAGAGTCTCGAATAAGAGTCAATAATTTGCCCAATTCTGCTTGTTCTCGTCATATTTCTCACAAAAATCCGTTCTGGCATATTTGTAGCAATTCTGCAAAGAAGAAATTTTGTTATGGAAAATTTTTCGACGAGATTATTCAAGAGAAATCGGAAAAAAGATATGGAACGAAAATATATATAGAATGTAAAACCGATAAATATATTCATTGACATTTGTACATTTCATATTTCTTGCGCTATATCTTTAGAATAAAATAATATATATGTCTAAATAATGATACATACATCATTTTATATCAATAATACACGAAAAAACAAAAATTGAAGAATATCCTATTTTCTGACTTTTTATGCTGAAATGTAGCATCAAGCACAATTTAACATAGATTTAGTTACATCACGACTCTCGTTAGAGACTCTCTACATTCGTTCTTCACCGAAGTCTTCTCTCTCGCGGTAGCGACGACGAAGCCAGTCGAAGTGCAGGATCGCCCGCGGGAGGAACGGGGGTACGGAGGCACGAGGGAGGGGACCTTTCGGCGGAGTGACTGAAATGGAGAAAAGGGAACGCGAGCCGTGGCGAAGGGGCTCGACGGGCGAGAAGAGAGGGGCCCCGAAGAGCGCGGCGCGGTGGCGAGAGAAAGAGGGAACGAGGCGAGCGAACAAACCGAGCGAGCGAGTATTTTCGCTGGCCTTGACGCAGCGACGGAGGGCGATGCACCTCTCCTGGCGAACACACTGCGAAACCGGGAGCGTGTCGCTCGCGCACGCACACTCACGCAGGGCACGCGCGAGTGCGCGCATACTACACACACATACACATTACACGGGCCCGGTTGCGCGCGCGCGCGCTCGCATAAAGTGCATTCGCGGAGATGTGTTTGTGGGCACGGATGCACGATGCAGCTGCGCGCTCGCGTACGCGCCTGTGTCTGCCTGTGTGTATGTGCACAGGCGTGTCGGCACCGGCCCAACGAGGGGACCGGAGGCCCGGTCCAACTCGCGAACGGTCGACACTGACCTCACCCAACGACCGGCAGCGGTGCACACCGTCGTTCCCCTCATCCCTCCGCACCCGTCTGCCCCCTCGGACCCCTTTCCTCTCACCGTACACTGCCTGCCAAAAGTCGCGGAAGAATTCGCCGTGCCTACAGTCCGCGCGCGTAAGCTTCGACGATGGAGAACGCAGGTGCTGGTCTCGCTGATGGCCGAAATCTCTGCCTGATGGCCGCTTTGTTGGCGTAGGTCAGTTTTCGAAGGCCTTTTGCGTATCGTTATGTACCCGAATCGCGCATAATTATCTTATTAAGAAAAATTAACTATATTTTTTCGTACTTGACTTTTTCGTCTCAATATTTTCAAATATCGCTTAATTAAACGAACATTATCTTTGTTAATTGCGTATTCCTCGTACGTGTTATTTTGTGTTACATAATCTAAAATTTATATTAAAATGCAAGTACATAAGAACAATTTAAATGTATATGAATAATAAATAATTGAATAATAATCGTATTAATTCCTTATTAATTAACTATAACTTGAAATTACTGATGTAAGACTGATCTTGATACCAAGCTTTTTAAATCGCGCCAGCATTTAATCCAATATTGCCACAAACAATTTGAAAAATGTTACGTTTGCCAATTATCAGTGACACGGCTCATAAATCGCCGTTCATTAGTTATCCAACTGGCTCAGAGAGAATTTTCCCCTTTCCCAAACGACCGTTTCCATCGTATAAATATTAATGACAATTCTTACGCAGCAGCACCATTCCGAACGCGATCGTCATCGCGTTTATTAATTCCCGCCCCGAGGCGAGCCTCGCCATTAGTAGATGCATTTCCACATTGTGCCACAGCTCGGGCACGGTCCGCGGGTATAATCTCACATTTATTCTCGACTATCGAGAGATACCTGAAACCCCGCAAAACTTTTTCGTGCCCTACCACACTGCACCGACGCCGCCGCGCCGTGGTGCAATGCACCGGCCGCCACGCCGGTCGGGCGAGGGGACGGACAGACGAACGGGCGGTGGTACACGGCCACGAGCCGAGCCTGGTCTGGCACAAACCTGGCGAACGGCTCGACGAAATGACGGCAGGATGAAGAGGGAACGGGCGGGGGTCGCGGGAGGGAGGGACGATGCTGCCTCTCGGACTGGATCCCTGGTACTGGCCTCGCGTTTTCGGCCCGCGGGAATGCCGCGGCATGGCATCGGCATGGCGTGGCGAGGAGAACGGGCAGGATGAGAGGAAGAGAGGGACTATAAGTCGGGGACTTGCTTTATGGGCTCCGCAGGGCCTTCCCCTCCCTCGCGGTGCCCCTCGACGCCGCCGCCGATCGTTGCCCGTGTGTATACGCGCGTCTTATTATTAAGCCCTCGGTGTGCCCACGATCGCGCTCGAACCGAGAGCTGGATCGGAGCGTACGTACAAATGTACGCGTATACATGTATACGAGCGCGAATCGAGATTCTTATTAATCGTACGTCGACCCTTACGTACCGACGATCATGCGCGCGTCTCGGCCGTTCAAAAATCCGCCGGACGGAGGAGAGCGGTTGGCCCCGTATTTAGCGAAACACTTTTGCACGTAAAATGTAATTATGTATTCCCCCCCTGTATTTAACGCCAAACATGGCTCTTGGCCTCCAAGATAATATTGTATACCTACATTTCATAAGCTACATAGGATATAGGCTTCTCAAACTGTAGAATATACGTAAATAATACACAAAATCAAAGACTTTCATCTGGCGCTACACGTTTTCATCTGGCTTGAAATAAAGATCGGTGCCTTTGTAACTTTTTCTAAGAGAGAGCTCTTATGTTTTCATCTCTTTTCAAGAGAAAATTTCATAGTGTCGACCACAAAATACGTGCGTTATATGTATCGTGATCGAGGTATTCGCCATTCTTCTGTGAATTTCTTCATTTTTTTCTAATATACAGATATTTGTTTAAAAAAAACCACTGTTTTGAGATAGAAAAGCGATAAGTTGGTAATCTCGCTATAAAACCTTTTGTCTGAGACAAAAAGCAAATGTTCATTTAATTTTATCGCGATATTCTAACAATTAATTGCATTTCGACGGTAATTCGCAGGTAAATTTGTAAATGATTGCGGATTCATCGACGCATACCATAATTCAGCTAAATGGTAATGCGATTAATTGAATAATCGCATGCAACTATGATAGATAATTTGACGTTTCGGCGCTTGCTGCGCGTGATCATCAAGTAAAATAGGCATTCCAAAGAAGCATTATTGCGATGGACCGCGAGCGCTATGGATGAATGAATATAATAGTAAGTCGTGCGGTACAGTCGCGACTATAAATTACGTTGTTTCACGCATTTAACTGTTGCTGTTAGCAAATAGATGTAACAGATTGTGCACGACACGCTGCAGCTTATTTGCAGATTATTAATTATGCATTGTTGACATTAAAAAATGATAACTACACGGGAAAAAGAATATTTTTTGAAAATATTTTTTAGTTTTAACTTGGAAATCTTGAAATGAGATTATATCGCGTTAATCGAAGAATTTGCTTGAATGAAGTCATTTTATATGTTCAACCAAGAAAAAAAAAGTTGAAATTCTTATAAAAAGATTATAGATTATTGCGTATATATGAAAGAATAGTTAATTTGAGCATATGAGTTTTGATTTGACACTTTTTTTTGCTGTGTAGCGTAAGAAATTTAAAATAATAATTTTTACATTATTAACAATAGTAGTAATAAACTATAATTAGTGTAAACATAATAAAATATTGATTCATGACTGATATTTGAGATATCATATTGATTCGCGATCGGGATCGTATACAGATTTACCCAAAACCAATAAAAATGTGTATTATATTTAAAAATAATATTCTAAAAACATCTAAAAGTATATCCATATCGAATCATACGTTCCGAACGGTATCGATATCATTGATATTGATCGGCTGATCATTGGTTCGCGATTGATTGCACCAGGACGGAGTAAAAATTTGAGACCACACACAAAGAGGAGCACTAGAAAATCGAGCTGAGTATCATTGCGACGGGCTGTCGATGATACGCCAAGATTTCGATCGTGTTCCGTCTGTCTGCAGCACATCGGTAAGACGTCGCATTCCTCATAATGCTCGACCGTGTCCGTCGCGAAGTCGCTTCCATGCGAATTGTCTCGTTCCGCACAAGCGCTCTGACGGATGATACGCGCGAGTACTCGTTGGTAGTGACGAACTGAGGCAAAAATTCCGGACGTCGAGAGAAACCACGTTCGACAACGCGTTTTTCTGTACGCTTGCGCTTGTTTGCGACGTCTCGTGCCGAGTAATGTAGGCGGACAAAGTAACGCAATATGTATTTCAAGAGCACCGCGATTGAATGACTTTGAAAAATACTGCAAATTCTCTCTCTTTCACGAAAATTTGGAGCCAACTTTTTCTTGGCAGCACACTTCTTGCTGCGCGATCACTAAGAATCCCGCAGTAGAATCGAATAAGATTTTCTTGAAGGGTCTTTTTGCCAGAGTTTTTAATAGGAACTTTAAATGTCAATGGCTTGAAAATGTCAATAGCCTCGGCATTTAGACTCTTCTCGAGTTAAAGATCTTTGGTTACCCGCGGTAACCGCGTACATTGCAGCCTTATATTATTTCGCATAAACACTTCAATTACAGAGTCGTTATGTCATTATATTTTTAATACTTTTAACGAGCACGTGAAACGCTGCAGCTGCGTTTTCAATTTACAATCGGTTATGATGTACTAGCCTAACGAGAGAATAAAGAAAAAGGATATTCAGAATGAGGTTCCTCGGAACGGAGATCGGAAACGTCCGTGAAATCCCCCGATGAGCAGTGCACTTCGACCGATCGGCGGCGGATAGCCCGAGTAAACAGTAAGCCGATTACCGCATTAGCTGGAAGACCTTCGACATGCGCTCCGATACCGCGTCGCGGCATCCGGAAAGTAAAGCTGGACCTCGAACGCGCCGCGCCGCGCTGCTCTCTCTCTCTCTCTCTCTCTCTCTCTCTCTCTCTCTCTCTCTCTCTCTCTCTCTCTCTCTCGGAGCGGCTTCGCCGCGCCACGGCGTTATACACGGTATACGGTATCGCTATCCCGGGCCCGAGGCTAATGTAACTCCCGTGTACGCGCGCGTGGCGGGAGATCGCGCAGTATATACCAGCGACGTTGGCAGACCGAGAGAGGAAGGCACCGTTACACCGCGGCGACGACGCGGCCTCGAGTTTTATTCGGCGACTCCTCCGCGAGTCCTCCGAGATTATAACTGAATCCGCGGCCGAGTGCCGCCCCCGCCACTGCGTGCGGAATGTGCACGCACGCTTAACGCGCGCCTGCACTTGTACGCGCTAGCGCTCGTAACCACGTTGCGCAACGATCGTGACTTTACGAGCCCGCAAGTACGAGATGCATGACGCGCGGCTCGGCGCGGCGCCGCATTGCTCCGCGCGATTCGCTATCGGGCTTGTCCGTCAGCCAGTTACGACTCGATTATCGGGGTTACGGATACTTAAGGATACCGCGACTACTACCGCGATAACGACGAAGACGTCATCCCCCGCGTCGCGGGATCCGCGAACTGGGGCGGATCCGCGTGTCCTATTATGGGCCGCATGTTACGATTAAGGACAGGTCGTTACCTGCGCCTGGGATGCGTGAATTTTACGTAATGTTGGTTTTATATCGTGTATAGAGTGTTGAAAGAGATATTGGACATGATATTAGGAAGCAAAACAATTCTGTGCCTTTGAGTTGTACTTCTTCTCATACTTTTCGTATTTACAATAAAACAAGCGCGTACCCAAGCGTATATTTAAAGAGAATAAATTTAACATCGTATTTATCTGTTTATCTTCAACACGTTAACTGCCACGCAAATTAAGTACATTTTATCCTGAGGGCCACAGGAGAATTTTTATTATCATGATCGTAAAATAATAAAATATTGAGTAATATGACTAAATAACTGTATCTTCATGAATATTATGTTAATATCATGGCGTACTTTTACTTTATCTAGTTATCTGTGTCATCTAAAATTCTGTATTAGATGATATTTATTTTTTACAATGTTTTAAAAAATTTGGTAGCGCCAGTCATCGTCATGGCCATCATTGAGAAGGTAGGTGCCAGTCACAGATGACCACCATGGCAGTCAACGTGTTAAATTTGATCGGTGAATTCGTTGATAGAGTTTCAGAATTTAATACGCTTTCTCCTACGGATATCTCAGTTTGCAACCATCGTACCATAGTATCAATCTTTAGTTGTGTAAATAGTAATTAAATTCTTCTCTCTTTACTGATTTTAATTGAAGAAACTTTTCACGTCGAGTCGGCAGCAGTCGAGCATTTAACCACTCTAACGAACAATTCGAAATTTCTAATTTATCGACCTATTCGTTCGTATTGACTGCTTCTTGTCACTTATACGCAGATGTGGGAGCTGTCAAGTGGCCTGTTGTGTATGCGCCCTTATTTGCGATCACGAAGAGTAGACCTAGGGAGCCCTTCGAAAAAGGGGAGAAGCCGTGGAAATTACGGCGGGGGGAACGGAACGAGAGTGAAAAAGCGGCACGAAAAGGGGCAATCCGTGCAGTCCCCGGTCCGTGGTACCGGTATGAATGAATAAACGAGAGCGCAAACAGAGGCTGTTCGAAATTAGCTGTTAGCTGGAGCCAGCTTGTTCGCATTTAAGATGCTATCGAAAGCTCGAGATACCGCAGAATGGAAAATTCGATTCATACCGTAGTAGATGTATTTCATATTTTCAATAGCCTCCATTGATTGTCAGTTCATTTAGTTTACTGATATTTGAAAAGTTATTTATAGTGCTAAGTATTATCAAGAAATATGCTAAAGAATAGAAACTCACTTGGCAGAAATCCATATTTCATATAAATTACAAAGAGTCTTTTTTCAATGCTGTAATTTAATTGTCAGTTTATTAACTTATTTATTTAATTTTTATTAAATATTTCTTACCTTTCAGTTAATGAACTGGTCGGTTAATGAACTTGATTAATAATAAATAATCACTGAGTTATTTAGTATTAAATGTTGAAAGCTTTTTATCTACGTAATATAAAATTCTGTAGAGATTGTCAATTCTACAAACTATAAAAACTAAAACGATTATTACATAGCTTTTACGTAGAACGTAATTATTCATTGATTCCGACCGTCATGCACTATATTCGCGATAATATGTGTGCAAAAGCTTCAAAGTCCACATTATAATTTATATCATCGAAACATTTGTTTAATAGTAATCGGTGTCGCGGTTTAAATTATTAATTTCATTACGTCGTTATCAAAATGACTTCTAAACAGCACGTACAGGAGTTCGCGGTTATATATCGCCGCGAGTGGATATCGCAGATACACATACGTACATAAACCTTAAAATTTCCATAATCGTTGAATAATATTAACGGTATCTCAACGAGAATTATATTGCGCCCCGGTGTTAAACATTTTGTTAACGCGGCAGATGTAACTCCAATACAACGGCGATAATTCCCGCCCGACGATCTACCCAGAAATTTCGCTCTCAGAATTGTGACGATGAACTCGTGGATGTCTAGATAAAAAAGGGGAATTAACGGCTGAAAGATTATCCGATTAAATACGCGAGAAGAAATTGGGTCGACGAATCTTAAATAACAGTGACGATTGATAAAACTTTTCGCTTAGTATCTTGATTACCTTAAAAGTCAAATCTCTTAGACGATTTTAGAAGAACAGCGATAGACATAAAAATATAATCTAAGTGAACACACTTTTGTTACATTGCAGATAAAATGTGGTATGTGACAGAAATTTTTATTTGTCATTTAAATTGGCCATTTGTTAGATGAACATGAAAGCGAGCGTTGACTATCTAAACGGTAGAACAGTTCCAACAAGAAATTTCGAAATTTAAAACATCTGAAATTTCCAAATTTATTCAATTTTAAATTTCTACGACCTCGCATAGATAAAAAAAAACTTGTGTAAGTTAATTCACTTTGCTTTCATAACTACGACGAAATTATTTAAAATCTGCACGATTTGATGTAAAATGATAAAATCTGATTAAAACATATAATACAGGAACAAAGACAAATTCTGTAATTCAGTTCTCGCGATTTTTCTCCTATATCGGGGTGATCTTCTCCATACACCATTGCCCGTCCTCGTTGACATCGCCAATTTTGACGCGTTCGCATGTAAATGCCAAGGTGGATCGAGGTGATCGTCGGCAACAATCTCGCAATTTCGACCCGCGACGCGGGTCGTTGTACCGCCGCCGTCGTTCACGCCACGTCGAAGGTGACGCGTGCACACATATGCACATTGCACACACATGAGCGCGCGGGCGCGCGCACGAGGTTTCACGCTCCCGCAGCCAACGCGCTCTTCGACGCATCTACGGGCCGACGTGCATACGTTGATGCACGGTATTATGCACATAGCTACACGCGCATCCCTTTGACGGCCGTAAGCCACCCGTTAGGGGTGCCGCGATGAAACGTAACGCGCACACAGGCACATGCTACGCGTACGCGAGAGCGCATTCCGCGTGCGTGCGTGCGTGCGTGCGTACGTACGTGCCTGCGTGCATTCGACCGTAGGGTCGATGGAAATAATTCGTTGCCTTTTTCCGTGATTACCATTTCAAGCCTTTCTCTCTTCCGCGTCTCTCTATGCATCTGCCTCTCTCGTTACGTCCTCTTTCTTCCTTCTCCATCTCGCTTTGTCTCCTCATCTCTGTCTACCTTCCGTCGCTCTCTTCCTCTACCTGCACACGCGGCTCGCAGTCCTTCGTCCACTTGTACATTCATCGAGAGAGAAAGACGGGAAAGGATCCCCAATCGACAGGAAACCACGAGGAAGATCGCACAGAGAGGAGGGCTCGACCGTATAATAAAGCGTAATGGACGTGCCGGTTGTGGCGATCAATTCGCCCCTTTTTTCGTGATTTTCCGCCGCGGCACTGCCAACTGCACACGTCCGCGCGTAATACGGAGAAATGGATTTTTCGACCGGGAGCTTCTCGCCCCAGTCGCTCGATTGTAATGGCTTGTGGACGCGCGTACGCGGGGATACGCGACCGGTTGCAAAAACTGTTGCGCGCGTAAAGTCCGATAAAGGAAATGTAGTTATTGAAATGGCATCGATCATTGAAACGACATGCTGCACATGCGAATTTTTATATATAACTTTTTATAACTCACCCACGACGAAAACGCTCACTCGGAGAGTTCGGAGACGTTCGGGGCGAACGAGGAACGAGATACGACCCGAAGGGGAATTCATGGAATATAATTAACGAACCTGTTACTTTTGCGTTGGTGCGCGAACGCCCGCGGAAGATGCCACAAAGTTTACTGTCGACTATAAAGTATATTTTGAAGTATCGCCTTTGCAGCGAAGTTAATCTTCTCGTAACGGGGGTGGAGGGGGCGGGCAAACGAGTTATTAACCCTGATCTAAAAGTGCGGAGGAGAAAGAATATTTTTCTTCCCGGAGAAACATTATTTTTCATCAGCCCAAGGCTCGAAATCACCTCTGCATTTTTTTTAAATTTATCTACCAGTAGCCTCATCTCCTTTAATTCAGCGTACTCTGCCAAATCGTGACTCATTATTCGCTATTTGATGATATCACGAAAAATACGAATATACTTCCGCGACGCGTTATTCCCCATTTGATAACATCGCTCGAAATAATGAGTATTCTCAAACGAAACAGCTCAGAAGGCATATGCTCGCCATGTAGCGGTTCGAAAGCTATCATCACGCGCTGTCGTTCGGAGTAACCCATTATTGTAATCCGAGCAATTATTTCGCGCAATTATTTGCTGTCCATCGTTTCGAATAAAAACCGCTCCCGGCGCGGCGGCTCCATGAGCCGCGCAAAAATGGGTTAAAACTGCTCGCATTCTCGGCACGCGAAATCGCCCATCCGACACGTCTTGCTGCTCTGAAACGATGAGTGAACGCACATACGCACGTTCGCGCGCGCACACACACACACGCACGTACGGGTACGTAACCGCCGAGAATGATAATGAGTGGAGAAAATTTTGATTTAAAAAAACAGAACTTTTAATTACGTATATAAAAGTCCAATTTTTTCAATTACAGTATTTATCAAAAGTTATAATAGGGAGCTTTTACAATACCGTCTTTCAGATACGGTAAACGTATCTGAATTGTATAGATACGGTCACCGTCTAAATTCACATTAGATTTCGTTACAGTAATCATAACGTCAACGGTAATCATGTGAACCTTATTCTCTCAAAAATCAGATAACGTCGGATGTTGTCTGAATAGCGTTATGGTGAACGATATGCATGCGTATTTCTTCTTTCGACCGATAATGTGAATTTAGACGATATATATCTAATTCAGACACGTTTACTGTATTGCAAAAACTCTTGTAATAAGTAATTTTCGAAATTTTTGCCACAAGAAATTGTCATCAAAGAAAAGAATATGTCATTAAGATTAAAATCAATAGTTCTTGGATACCTCATACGTCGAAAAGTAGATACAATAGTTAAAACATATTACGGAAGTATGACAGACTGTTCAATATATGATCGAAAAGCTGACGTTCGGAAGAGCTGAGATCTTTTGATTCACACGTATACGAACGAAGAATGACTCCTAGATAGTAGTTGTTCCCGCATACAGAAAAGACGGAGAGAGAGAGAGAGGGGGGGGAGGATCGAGGGAGAAAAAGACCAAGTGAAAGAGAAGGGAGTGAGTAGGACGCCGATTTCGCGTACGAAAGAGCAGGAGGAGCAGGAGAAGGCAAGGACCCGTATACAATGCGTGCTCCGTGCTCCATGGAATAAACGAGCTCTCTCGCTGCAGAAGGAGAGAAGCAGGCCTACCGCAGCTGACGGCAGGCAGACCCGCCACGTCAACGGCAAGGGAACCCGGCGAGCGGGGGGACCCGCGCGGCGAAACAGGAAGCGGTAGCGGGGCGATACGGGGGGGACCGGCTGGAATTTAGGGTAGGTCGGCAAAGAGCCGCCCCTCCGTCCTTCGCGCCGCCACCGAATCCGCCGAGACCACGACCTACGCTCGCGGGCTCTCTTGCCGTTTCCATCCTCTCCGCGGTCTCCTCTGTCCCTCCCTCCACCCTGCAGCTCCCGCGCCGATCAGACCCACACGCACACTCGTTCTCTCTCGCGCGCAACTCGTCCCCAAATTCGCTCGGCCCTGAACCGAGAGGAGTCTTGCTTCGTGCGTGCCCGTCTCATGGGTACGAGAACCGGGCCGACCGGGAATGCTTGCCCAAGTCGGTGAGTGGATCAGTGCAAGCCATACGTGGACGAAAGTGGACCGGAAAATAGCAGTATTAGATCGATTACGCGGCCTAATTGGCGAAATTTGTTTTTGCGAACAGCTCGCGCAACATTCTTTTGAATGTGCGTCATGATTCTCAAATTTTTGATATATCGTATACACAGTTAAATTTTTCATAATTTATACTATTAATTTGCAAATTCTAGAATTTGCAAAAAATGTAATATATATGTATCTATTACTACTTCGTCTATCTCTGATTTCGACCACTATCGCCATAACTACGCCTTCTTCCTAAACGCCATCATTGAGCCTGGCTCCTCCTCCCGAATTCTAAAACGAGTCTAGCAAAAACGCATTGGTCAATGTCAGTGATCCCAGAAGCCATTACTATTCGACATTCGGAGTCTCGAGAATCTCGAGTCGAATTCTCACTTACGTAAGAAACGAAATATCATAGACGACAATGCGATAGCTACAATGTGTATATGTTCTATATCTATATCTATATACAGCCTAAGAAGCGAGATGCTGTAAAACGCGACCAGTTGTGAGATATAGACGCGCTCGACATAAGAAGGAGAATGACAGTAATGGAGGTAGAAATAGAAACGTTACTAGGACGGTATAGGATGCAGAAGGTCTCAGGTAGTCATAGTGGAATAGTGGATAGAGGTCGGGCAGAGTGGGAGCCAGGTAGAAAGAGGAGTGCCTAGTTCTTTGAGCAGCGACGAAGGAGGGAGAGGATGAAGAGGAGGAGAAGGAAGAGAAGGAGGCATAACGGCCTGAGGCATTTTGGGATGGCCACCATTATTTATTATGGCTCCCGACATATCCGTTCGTTATGTCTTTTCTTTTTGACTTCGACTTGCAGCTTCTTTCCTGGTTTTCCTAGAATTCTAGCATTGAAATCGCGATGAGAGTTATGAAATGCGCCGGATAATTCGCGTCTCTTTCACACAAGTTCTTTAATAGATATTATATACTAAAATTAAAATCCTAAAAAGTATATTTTAATTATATTTCGTAATGCCATAGTTAATTAGTCATATCTCTTTAAATTAATCTTGACTAATAATTAGACTAATAATTAAGAATATTATTATAAAATTAATAACGTTAATTGTAACATTAATTATATGTTATAAATTTATAATGTTATTGTTATTATTGTATAAATTTATTATTATTTATTATAATTTATAGATTTATTATTATTTAGTATATGTTTATATGTTATGAATTTTTATTGTAAAAAAAATAAGAACATTTCTAATCTTTGTTTATGCAATAAGTAGTCGACGTGAAATAGAATCACTATCCAATACAATTAAATAATACATAGAAGAAAAAAGAGAGAAAAAAGAGGAGGGAGAGAGTAAATTCTTAATCCAATGACATGTTAGTTATCTCGTGTCCCACATTCCACATTCTTTCGATTAATCGGTCATTCAATCGGACCGAGCTGTCGATCATGATCGTCTGTAACCGTCGTTCGCCTGCCTCTTCTTGTGACATCTCGTTTCGTTCCGTCGTCCAAAATCGAAACCGTTATCAGTGATATTTCCTCTTGAGCGCAGAATCAACAACGGCGGACGGCGACCGATCAGCCGATTCCCTTTCCTTCAGTTTTCTCACGGTGGCCCCTCTTCCGGTGGTCCGCCGTCTGCTTCTTGGTACCAGGAAGGCGCGAGTAGGAGGTGAAGATGAAAGGAAAAAGATAGTCAATACGCGTTGGCGTCCAATAGAGGAAACCGCCGTTTATCCTACAGGACCGTAATAAACGAAAGGGAAAGGAACCGAGAAGAGGGAAATATATGTATCGATATCACTGAATAAAATATTCGAAGACAGTATAATAATACGGAAAGTAATCAGTAAAATCAGAGCACTTAAACGTTAAATAATATTCTGTTCAATACTGAGTGCTAGTTCTCGAGTCAATGCTTTGAGATGGTACTAGTTTTTGAAATACAAACATTGAGCGATTTTAATCGCGATATAATCGCAGATAAATTTCCAGAATTCGTAGAAATTATAATGTCGAGTAGAGTTAAAAAGATTTCAATCACAAATCACAAGAACCACATAGCCAAAGCACAAGAAAATATTTTAGATTAAAAACTAATAAATTTAGACAAGAGGATATATATATAAAGCAGATACTATTAGATTTTCGCATATCGAATTACACATAAAATATCAAGATACTCATTCCATAAATATTTGCCGCGCTCCTAGAGTTTTCTCCAACGAAACGATAAACGCGAACGAGACGAGGAACCTTCCAGAGGAACGAACTCTCTCGAGTCGCTCTCCGTCCTCTTCGCTCGCGCGTCGAAAGAATTCTTCGTTCTTCCTTCGGCAAGAAATGCAGAAGACGAGAAGAAGAGAAAGAGAAGGAGAGAGAGAGAAAGGGGAAAAGCGTGGCGCGGGGGGCACCGGTGCGCCAACTCAATTTCTCCTCTTTTGGTACCCAACTTGAGACTCCGACGGCGGCGGATCGCCCCACCATGTCGGGGCCCCGGCGACGGAGCGCGATGGGCCCTTCCCGCGCCCGCCATCCTCATCGCCCCTCCCGTATCCCAGGAGGGTCCTACGGCCATTGATCCCGACCTTCACGCGCCGAACGAGCGCGATTGCCAACGAAAGCCGACTTGCCGAACCCGAACCTGCGGCAACGCGGTTTTGCGTTGCCCCTCCCGTTTCCCTTGGCCCCCCCGTCTCCCTCGTTTCCTCCATATGCTTCCACGTCGCGATCCTCCTGCCCTTCCTTCTTCTTCTTCTTCTTCTTTCTCCTGCTCCCCTAACCTTCCTAACCGAGCGACCGCTCAGCTTGAACACCCTGATTCTCTCTTTTCCCTGCGTCTCCCTTCCCTCCCCCATCACGTGTTCCGCGATTCACGAGGGTCCACGCGGGCCACGCTGAAGGATGAAGGGCCCGCGAGGCACGTCGAGGGAATAGCGAAACGTTCGTAGGTTTAAAAATAACCTTCTTAGAAAACGGCACGAGGAAAAGTATTCCTGCATGACGTTCCCCTTTTTCAAGCCGCTATTTCGTGTCGTCGTCGTCGTGGGAGAATCGGAGTTCGAGTGAATGGCGGCGATGAGAGGAGTTTCGGTTCTCAGACGTACACTATTGCGAAAATGTACGCTATATTATCACAAAATCACATTGACCGATTTGATAGTTTATTTACGATTAGAGGATTAGTAAAAAGATAGATTAGACAAGTCTTTTTTAAAACGAATTTTAGTAATCTAACGCTATTATCTTCAAACAAAAACTATTTACAATGTTGTAATATGTACGTCAGAGATAAATGTCTCACGATAAAGGCTAATGTCCTGTCTTTCTCTTTGTAAACTTCGAATACCTGCTACATAATTTCTTTCCTTGTATTTCCAAGCCATAAAGTGTTATGCATGCGAGAAATAAAGTCAAGTGAAATAACTTAAATGGAGATCACATAACTCTAGTGATGATATATGTGTATATATTAATATACATATATACATATAAAGCAGTGAAATAATTATCATACACAATTGTTTCTCATCAACAAAAGATGGGAAAATTAATACTCATTCCGGAGTAGATCGAAATTAATAAAGTATTCAAGTTTTTTAAGTTAGAAATAATTATGTGATACCTCCACAATGTAGAATCAAATGGCGTTAATCAAAATCTGTTGAAAATTATTTCGAAATTGCGCGGAAATGTAGAATGTTTCCCCGATAACAACTTCAACCAACTAAAATCCAACAAAATACCAATTTGTTTCGTATCGCTCCACTTATGCCTGTCAATTGAAAATCTCGCCGCGACAGACGGATCCCTCTTTCAAATAAATGAATAACATCCAGAAATAAATATCTGAATTGTGTTCGCACCGTACCGTACGGCATGCGCCGGAATAATGAATGCCTCACCTTGAATTCAGTCATTCCGCCTCTCCATCCAGCGCAACTTCGACACCGACAAGCGCGAGCCCGAGCGATGTCCCGTCATGCGCGAGGGATTTCGCGTGTGTTTTGGTTGTTACTTCCACGGGCTCGTATCCGCGCCTGGACTGTTATCTGCAGCGCCTTAATAACATTTTGACCGACGCTGCACGCAGACATTCTTGACAATGGCCGTGGGCCGGCTTCTCAGAAAAACCGGCACGTTTATCGCGAATTTCCGTTGTTGTGCGAAAATACGTGCTCGCCATTACGCGGAATAGCCGAAGCGTGAGTTCGAATTAAGAGCGCCCGGTTGGAACGCGTATGAAAAGATATACATGCGAATACGTGTATACGTGTGTCGTTAAATTCACCGATGGATCCGCCGATTGTTGCGCCGCTCGTTAATATTTGCAAGTACATAACCCTCGGCAAATTGAAAAAAGGGAGATGCGAGTATTCATTATCTCGTTCGGCGAAGACGGCATTCGCGGATCACAAAGGTGGATTGCTCCTTATTTCATACGACTGTCCAATTAATTCCTTGTTCTTCCCTATCTCCTATTGTATATCTAAATTATATCTCGCTAATCAGAACATCAGCGCTCAAATGCTGATGATAGAACAGTAGACGATATCTCAATTTGCTGGAATAAATTTTCATAATTTTCATAAATTTTCTGCGAAGCTCACTCGTTATTTGTTTAACATATATATAGCAAATAGGAAAATTAAATGCAAGATACATATTTTTTCCTACATTCGTACTTCTAGTTCGTAAATCGTGTACGCAATCAATTACACGTGCCAAATATGTGGGAAAATATCTATGGAATGTTCGCATATGTAAACCGCATGTCCTGTCTATCACGTCGCTGGACCGCAAAGGATTAAGTTGCACCCGCTGCAACTCCTCTCGTAAAACAAATTCGGCCAAGCCCGCGTTAATGCCGCATATCGGGGCACTATCGCGCGAGGTGCATCATCGGTGGAGTCGCATATGTTGCGCGTTATACAAATCGAGAGGAGGCCCGATCGATCGACGCGCACGCACTATTCGCGTATCCGATGCATACAGGCCCGTATGTGTATACGTGCACACGTGGTAAGTAATCGTTACCGTGGCTACCGGCAAACCGGCGGTGAAATTAACACACACCGACCGGCGGCTTCGGCAACTACTACATCCAGCACGAGCGTGCGTCCGCGCATACACACATATACATATACTTGTATATCACATATATTTCGGCGCGTCAACGTCGCGACCGCGGATTTGCGGAGATAGCATTAGTATCGCGTTACGTGGATTCCGTGACGCGAGCGTATATACGGGGTGTCCCGTCTCGCCATCGGTCTTCTCTCTGCTGATAGATTCTCGAATGGAATTGGATCTTTCTTTAATTGAGAATTGAGCGGAACGCAATCTTTAATTTGTCTATAACATTGTATTATTCCTTAAACATTTTCTGACGTAAAAGTCTTAAAGCGCTGACATGTGTTTTATAAATTATATTCAAACTATATATCTAAAAAAATATATGGAGGGGTAAAAGCAATAGTGTAGTGTATAAGTGTAGGGTGTAAGTCAAATTTTTTAAAATATTGACTCGTATGCATAGATGCAATCCATACAATATATAAATTGCATCTATGCACACGAGTCAGTATTAAAAAAAAAATTTGACTTACACCACTATGACTTTTACCCCTCCATATATATATAAAAGCAATATAAAAAATTTTTGCTTCCTCATAGAGGAAGCTTTGTGTCTTTTAAATGGAACGACGTAATTAAATGAATGGCGAAATTTTTAACATACGAAGTGTTCAGGAAAAAACTCCTCAATTATCCCCTCCATTAAATTTTCCATCGTGAAAGTTTGAGTATAAACTTATCGAAGAATTCATCGTAAGGGAACACCCTTTATACGCATACGCATACGCATATGTATGTGTGACGTGTACCATCTATGAAGTCCGCGAGCGGTGCACACCAGCGGGCGTCAGATCTAAGAAGGAGCGGATATAGTTGGACTCACTATAGCAACGACGTTACGTGAGTAAGATGATTCGAAACAAGGTTATTGGCTCTGCGAGTGCAGCTGCCGCCTGCTGCCGCTCACTGCCTCTGTTGCTGCGGCTGTTGAGTGCGGTTTTCTTCTTCTTTTCTCCGTTCCTTTTGCTTGATCTATCTGCTTGTCCCGTCTCCTAAGCTTTATCGGCCACTGAAATGCCTATGATACTTCGTTACTGCTAGTATCGATATCTTGAAACTACATTCCGAATTAATAAAAAAGAAAAATATATCTCTAGAAGATACACTTAAGAGATCATCTGAAAGATTAACATTTCTCTTCCAGATATACCTTGAATATCTTTTAAACGTCTTTTGGTATCATAGGAAGATATTCAAAAATTATCTAATATCATTCACTAATTTTAAAATTGAAAGACAAAAGTTGATTTAGTCAATTAAAAATCAACTAACGTTAAAAATCGAAAACTTGCAATAAATAACGTGCAATCGAATTTTCAATAAGAAGTCTGAATGCTTTGAGACCAGGTTAAAAAGATATTCCGTATATTTTTAAAAATATATTAGTCCTAACCAGGATCGAGACTAAAATGGAAGACGGATCGGCAAATGTCGCGAGGAACCAATACCGCCATGAGAAATACCGTCCATGCTGGCAGGGACTGTACCCGAAGTTTGCGGGCCCGCCGAAGTGAGGTGTATATCTACCTACCTACCTGCCAGGTAGGTATACTCTCTCTTTCTTTCTCTCTCCTGCTAGCCGTGGTAGCCGTGGTAGGTCACTATATACTCGCTTGGGCAGGACGGCCAGGACGTCGTCGAACGTTGCTGTTTCGAGAGCAGAAGTATTCGAAGGGGCAACGTCCAATGACGAGCGGGCAGCCAACCGGCCGGCGCGCCAAGGGACAAAGAGCGGCCGCCGGCCCAAAAGAATAAATAAATAAAACAGAAAGAAAGAGAAAGGGAGAGAAGGGAGAAAGAAAAAGCGAGAGGCAGAACGCTCTGCGAAGGAGGAGACGAAGGGAAGGGAGCAGATTGAAAGAAGAAGAGGAGAATGTGCCGCAATAGAGGAGGTGGAGGGAAATAAAGTGGTAACCGGCCCAAGTGGCCGCCATCAGTGCCAAGGACACCGACCGAAATCCAAGGGTACCGCCAAGGCCAAGGAGGGCCCGGCCTACGCCATCACGAATTCGCTTGACTCTTCTCTTTCTCCATGGCGGCGTGATTATTCAGGGGCGTGAGTAAAATAAGAACTGTTGGTCGGTTGCGCGTCCTAAGAACGCCAAGAGCAAACCTACCGAAACTCAAGGACACATACGAAATGCAATGTGCATGTTGAAATAATAAATTAATATATGTGTGTATATTGCAAAGAGCATCAATAAATTTATCAAAGATTTTGATAAAAAATTCGCGATTTTATATATATATATATATATATATATATATATATATTTAATTATATGTATTAATTATATGCATAATTATATAAAAAGCTTGTATAGAATAAAATTTTGGTATCTTGGTGTATTTAGAAATATCTTTATAGTGAAATCTGGAAAAATCCTCTTTTTTTAAGATAGATTCATAAAATTATGAGCTTGGTAGAGAGAAAGCTCCAATAATAATTAAGAATATAAGTAGTGAAAAAATTAATTGATATTAATATGTATTATAACGTGACCTCCCCCCCTTCTCACCTTAAAAAATGTGATATATTACTCAAAAATTAATAGACCTTATCCATTATATTAACACGAGCGAAATATTTTCTTAGGTGTATCGAAAGGCACTCATATAGGGTGGATTGTAAATAGCTTCAACAACCTATTAGTTACGTGCACTTGATAGGCTATTTTTTGCTTATCACCTTTTTCTGTGTGCAAGATATAGGTAACCTTTACAAAGGTTTTTGAAATTAACGAAAAAATAAAGAAGGAGTTATAATTTTATACCACAACGCTCTCCCCTATTTACGCAAATTGTTTAAAGCGATACTGTTGATATTTTTTGTCCATAACGGGTAAAAATTGAAAATCTACTTTTTTGAACGCTATATTTTTAATAGTGACACGATGTCGCGTGTTGCTAGTTCCCTATATGACGGATCAGCAGTGCCACAGCAATACTGTGAAGATCATTAAGAGCAATGAGATCGACTGCATGTTTTCGAGTTTCGAACGGGCACCCAGGTGGATGACCAAGCAACGAGGGTTGTGGACGATTTGTTCCGAAGGAAAATCCGGAAGCCGGATGAAAGGACAAGAGAGGAGGGTTGTTGTGCGCTAGGGTGCCGTAAACCATTACAAGCGCGCGACTAGGTTTACTTCTCTGGCCCTCACGGCGTGACCTCCCCCCTTCTCACCTTTCCCCGCTGCCCTTCGACTACAGCGGGTCTCCCTCTGTCTCTATTTTTTTTATCCCCCCAGAAGGATGAGCCTCCAGCGGGGTGGAGTCACCCACGCCCACGCAGGCCGAGCCGGTAGGCCTACCCCAACGTAACTCGCGGTGCGTATATCTACCCTTTAGGCCGACAGCCACCCCCGATCCAGGCGACGTATAGGGGGCGTGTACGTGCCCCCTGCGTGCGACGACCTGACTGTGACCAGGTCTGCCAGTTCTGACGGCCTGGCAGGTTGCACGTGCACGTTTTAACAGAAATAGAGAGGGGCGAGGAACGGGACGGAAGATGACGCGCATTTCGAAGTTAAGGGCGGAAAATCGTCCGCTTCAGCGATGAATGAGGGTGGACGATAAGATTCATCGACAAGAAAAAAATAGATTCCGCTGGACCGCGGATTAAAAATACCATGCTTAACGGAAACGCTTGCGCTTTTCGGTATGCTCCAAATCACCGGGATTCGAGAAGTGGCTGCCATGTTTATTTGCGACAAGTGGGCACGTGCCGAGACATATCGAGTAACGAAGGATGTTGGGATCTTTTCTTCCGGGTATTGTAATCGCGTAAGGACACCAAGATACCTCCTCAGCATGTAAAACAAAAGAAGAATGCAAGTAATTAAAGTTAAAACGAAATGTTAGTCTGATAAAACATTTCGATTGAATTGTCGAGACTGATCATCGACAGTTAATCAATCGTGTAGAAATTAAAAAATGTTAATGGATATTTGATTACAATCTCGCAAGCTCTGCCCTATTTTATTTGAAATAACTCTGAGATTTTGTGGTACGTCTTGTGAATTTTTTTGCAAATAGAAATTCTCATATAGATTCCAATGTTTATTGTAATATCGCTATTGCAATGGAACAGATGTCCAGGCTTTATTTAAATCTCGATTCTCAGTACAAAGTTATATCAAATATAAATTTTATTTCTTATGTATACCCAATGTATCAAGAGAGTCAAGTGCTGGTCACCGACATTTTATGAACGATCCGGATTTCCTCTTCGAATCGAGAAAAGAATGTTGTAGGTATTAGGTGCCTCTTTCTCTGTTATTGCACATGCGAAGTCTTAGTACGAAAAATAAAAGCTTATGAAAAAGCTTGTGGTTTAACTCTCTAAGGACGTTGCCAATACCTATAATCTTGCAAGATATTACGCGTGCACGGATAAAGTTCAGTTTTAAGTGATGCGGTTACATTTTACTGAGTACTGGACGCTATCGGACAAAAACGCCAGCCGGTATCGCCGCCGCTGCCGCCGCAATTTCTGAAAATAACAGACCGTAAAGCAAGAAATGATTGTTCTCTTCTTGACGATAATTTCACGAGTCGCGTTAAGACATCGAGTGGGAAAAATGGCAACGATCAGACGCGAATCCATTTGTTTTGACAAGATTTGGATCTACGAGAGCACGGAGATGGAATATTTAACATCGTCAAACGTTAATCACAACGCGTATAACGATATCGGGCGACATTAATAACTCACCCGCGCTGTGTTCTCGGGGTCCTTCACCGCGATGAATTATGCGCGCGCTTCTCATAAGCGGCAAACGAGAGCAAACTCCGATTAGTCTTTTGCACCTGATACCGTTTTATCTTCCGATCGTGGCAACGGCCTCGCTCGGAGAGAGCCGATGCTGGATCGCGATCGTCGATCGCACGGGCGCTCGCCGCGTGCCGCAGCGTGCCGCGCTCTCGCTCGCCTGATATCTCAATCCCCGCTCGGGAGATTCGATATCTCTATTTACGTATAAATATTAATAAACGTCCAGCGCGCGCCGTCCTAACGCTCGTGCATACGACGCGATCGCGCGCTCTTAGCGTCTCTTTCGCTACCAAAGATCGACCTTTACGGAATATCGCATATACTTGGCACTATGAAGCTACACCGGGTGTTTTCCTTTATCACGTTTTCCGTCATGATTTATCGAAAGAACGGAAATGCTTCTGATACGTCCGAAATTAACTTGAAGAAAGTTTAGAATTAATTTATAAGCTAAAATGAGCACTATATTCGTTCTATTATTTTAAACGCTAACGATGCTCATCACTACCTTTTAATATCTTTACTTTTTAACGATACTTATGTTGACACATATAATACTTATGTTAGAGGGATAAAATTAACGACACTTTTTTTTAAATGGCCATCCATACATTGTGCACTCGCTCTCGACTCGTCTTGTTTTTCTCCATTATGAACGAAAGAGCGTAGCCGAGTGGATGCAGTGCGCGTGGAACAGGTGCCAACCGGTTCGAGAAAGCTTCGCCCTGCCAATAAGCACGCTCACCCTTCTTCCTGCGAGACAGGTGGACCGACCGGTGCATCGTTGATCCTGTACTCAAGACGGAATCTTGCGACGCGCCGTACAATTTCAGGGAAACGCTAAATAAAATTATGCTACATCTCTTAATCAACTGGTTTCACAGTGACGCATACAAGTTTTCGCCACCATTAAGAGTGAAGCAGATGGATACCGTTTCTTTATTTATATAATCGATTATTTATTAGTTGTAAATATGAAATCTAGCTATAACTATTATCACTATCCGTAATCCTTATAAACGATGGTATTGTAAATTCTTACATTATTATTAAAACAAGTGAAGTTTTGCCATTTAACGAGCAGTGACTGAAAACGAACGATGTATCCTTGTTTATTTATTTACGCTCAAGCTCCGTAATTAACGTGAAAATGCTTACTTACACGATAATGTTCGCATAACGTTTTATCGTCATCGGTAATGAGCTTCGTTAAGTATTGAGCATATTTGTAAATAACGATCAAATATCAAAACCATACAAGCGGAATTCTCCATAATTCGATTTACATTTGTTATGCGTCCGTTCTCGGCTCTCGCGTATATTTGTACACGCATATACGCGGCACGTATACAGCGGTCCCACGATGATTGGTATCATCCAAAAATGATTGCCCGTGAAAACTTGGCGCCCCCAGACGAACGAAAATCAAAATTGTGTATCAATTGGCGCCCGTAATTGAATTAAAAACTAATTACTTGCCAAATGATGCATTTGCACCTGATACTCGGCAGACCGGCGATATCGATCGTCAGACAATAATTATTCGTCACAATGATACCCAACCAAGTCATCGAAATCGTGTAATCGTCAATCGTCACGGTAACCATATTCCACCTTAAATAATTCCGAGCAATAATAAGCTTGAAATTAATCGAGCACGCTAAAAGTTCTAAACAATTACATTGCCATTAATGTGAAATACCAATTAACAAGCATGAGGAAACGCAATTTATATTAAACGTTACAACGCGCTCATATATTAGTTTTAACAATTTCCTATACCAAAACGTGTTTTTTTTTTTCCCAATTAAATTTCGCGACCCTGTTGTTTCCCATTATAATCATCATTATACATTTATAACGTGAATTTACAACAACTAATCGATGTGAAAATCATTAAGATTTAAGTAAGCTGTAAGTTTTCAAATAATTCTCATTCTATCGATGAAATTTAATTTAAAATATGTTGTATGCGCAAAAGAAATTCAGTCATCTGAAAATGGACTCGCACAAAAGGGCAATATAGGTTTATCCTTTACCTGTCACGAAGGCGGACGACATTGATATACGCCTACGTTAAAATATTTATAAGACGTGTCACATCACGCTTTCGAGACTGTAGACACCTCTGATCTAAAGTAAAGAAACGAAAGAATAAATTCATGAAAAATGCAGGAAATTTAAACCGACCGCGGTGTGACATAGAAGTTACAGGCACGTTTTACTCTGTCGTTTATTATTAATTAAATATGAAATAATTAGTGTTAATATTCTCACTACTTACTATAAAATTAAAAATTTAATTAGTATTATTCTGTAATAAGTTACTAATACAGAATAATAATTTAATATGTCGAAATAATTCAGAAATTCTTTCGCCGTCTATATCGGATTATGACGCAAAAAGATTAAAGAATTTAAGAATTCTGTAAGAGAAATTTTCAGGAACTCCCCAAGTGCAGCGTGCGGAATGTTTCGAGCGCATATACCTGCGTTGCCCATCGCGATGATGACGGTTCCTCGAGTAGCCCATGGAGGAAGGTTGGCACGGTGCAATTTTCGCGCAGCGTAAACGGGCCTCTCACGTAACACATGCTCCGCACGCACACGTACCACCCTTTCTCCGCGGATCTCTCGACTCTTCCTTCTTCGCGCGTCCATCCTACATCCTCTTGCTCCGTCTTATCTTTTTCTCGCCCATAGCGCTCCTCACCCTTCTCTGTGGACGCGCGAAAGAAACGTCGTCGGTGTGACAATCGCGCGTACACGAGGACGCAGAGCGATGCACCGGTCGACAGAGAAGGATGCGAGTGGCGTGCACGCGGACTTGCGCGACGAGGACGGAGTGAGCCGTTATTTTTATAGCGTTACGGTAGGTTAGAGCCGCCGACCAACCAACGTACCATGCCCAACCTAACCCGGGTTAGTCGGGGCTCTATCTGTCTCTCCTCCCTTCAACGTCGTCCCTCTCTTTTTCTCTCCCCCCGTCGTTCCGTCGTCCCTTCGTCACCTCTTTCTCTTTCTCTCATCCTCTCTCTCTCTTTCCGTCTCTCTCTTTTCAAAGCACGCTGCACATTCCTCTCCTTTCCGCCTGCGAGGGCTCCGCGCGCATTTATAATGCACGCAAAATTTCATGCAGAGGCGCTTCGCCTGGCTTCCAATCCTTTGATAACACGCTGTTTGCGTGCGCCCGCGCGCGCGAGCGCACACACGGGCGTGCATAACGCGCGCCACATACGCGCGGCCGCGTGTGTACACGCCGGTCCGGTAGCTCGGTGTGCGCAACTATATTTAAAAGCGCCCGAGAGAGCACCCGCTGCTGCCCTTCTCGTTCTCCCTCTGCCGCACCCCCGCGTCCAGCATCCTCTCTCTCACCGGCCGCCTACCTCCGCTCCGGCCCTTCGCTTCCACTCTTTAACTCTTTCCCCCTTCCTCACACTCTATCCCCCTCTCTCTCTCTCTCTCTCTCTCGTTCTCTCGCGGGATGGGCAGCGCGCGACAACTTCCGGTGGCCGGGCAGCACGCTTCCACGATCGAGATGCGTCTCTCTCTCGTCGAGTGGCTTCTCGAAAAAATATCCCTCTCGTGGCAGGCCTCGACACATGCACACATTACGATACGTAAACATACACGCGCGCGCGCGCGTGCGCATACACACTTATACACATGTGTGAACACAGTATGAACCGCGGGCCGCCTCTTTTTTTTCTCTCGCTCTCTCGCTCTCACGTCGCCGATCGCTGCGCGCACCACCTCCTTTTTGCGGTGCGCTCGCACGCACGCGCACATAGGGAGGGCTCGTTGCTTTTTTTCCGCGGCTTTTTGCAGTCTTTTTATAGGCAATGAGCGAGTGGTTAGATGAACTCCGCGCGATAAGCAGGGCGTGGGTAAATTCGAATCACCGCGCTGCTGGCTGCCTGGATGGGCTTGCCTTGCACCGCGATGAGCTGACGTGAATCGGTTTGGGGGATGCTTTCGACCATCTCGAGGAATGTTCTTAACGAGGATGAACGATTATAATATGATAACAACGTTTTTCATCTAATTGTACAGTTAGAGATGACTTAAAAACAAGCTCTTTTTTCGATAAATGATACAAAGTCGAAAAATATTTCCAGAACACATACAAGAGAGAAACGAAATAGATTTATCTATTCTATATATCGTATTCTTTACAGATAAAATATTAAAAAGCTTGAGAATTACAAGATTTGAAAAATATAGCTACATAAATGTGTAGTCTTTACTTTTTATTTCTCTAAAGTAAGTTGACCAGTGCTAGCTGCAATGAGAAAGAAAATTTAATTGCTATGAATTGTTAATAGGATTTAATACTCTGGTTTGTGAAAGTAGCATCCCAAAATGCAAATTTTTACAAAATTGATATGGCATTTAATTGTTCACAATTTTGTAAAAATTTACATTTTGGGGTGTCAACTTTACATACTTTTAGTACTCTTCTCTGCAATTTATCAATAAATTCTTTAATACATAGAATTTCACATAATGATGCAAGATATTAGAACAATACCGGATCTGTCTATACATATATACCTTATTAAATTAATTACAGCTATATTTTATCACACTTTTGACAGCGTACATCTTTTCAAGCCACACCTTTCGCTTGAGATGAAATTTCTCTGTTCGAGCCTCCTATCTTAGACGGTGGCAAATAATTAATAGCTATTAGTCTTCCAAACAGCCATAAATACAAATCTTATTACGAATCTCCCGATGCGTACAGAGATATTAATGAGACCATGAGACCTCCGTTCCCGCAGCGAGAACTGCGTTTTATCAAAACGTTCCGCGCCACGGCGTGCGCAATCCACGAGAGTTGAATCGTACGTGGCACGTGTCCGCGGTTGTTCTCTCTGGCAATTCCAGTCTCACTCTTCCTCTCGGTGCATCTCTCTTTTCTCTCTCTTTCACTCTCACCGTTACATCGCACAGTGTGCCTCCCACACCCACCCGGTAGCTCATCTTTCCGCTCTCTAGCTCTTTCTCTCTCTCTCTCTCTCTCTCTCTCTCTCTCTCTCTCCTCGACCATTGATTGACAAGCGTTTATTTTGCGTTACGCGTCCGACGATCGATGAAACCCCATCGCTGCCAAAATGGAAATGTATATACATATCGGAAATGGCAAATTAATCCCGCACGTGTAGCGCGCGGATTTCGATACTGCCAATGAACCGGATGCGTAAAAAACGGGCCAGCTTTCCGCCGGATTAAAACTGCATCGACGCGTTAAACACAGGCCACGAAGTTTGTAAATGGCAAAAAAAAAACTAAAATAAAAATTGTATGTTGTGTTTATACGATTGATTTACTCCCTGTTGATACATTTATAACAGAAAAACAAACACATAAATGTCATTTATTCCCCACGCCCTGGAATTTTTTTCTATTCGCCCTATTCCCATTTAAATATCTCACCTCGGTATAAAACCAGATATATACTATCTAGAAAAGCACCTATTCTCTCGAAATATCCACTTTCGACACTTCATTCTCTCTTACGTCATTTACCAAGTTTCTAAAGAACCGTCTTACTACGGTTTGTTGGAGTGTCCCGAGGCGCGGCATTGACACTGCAACAAGGCCGCATGTCTCTCGACACGCCGACACGTCGCAGAAAACGAGCCGCCACTGTCGGTGAGTTAATTAAGTGCGGGCTCATCTTAATGCAATTACCGGTGTAACGACTTTTAATTATTCGCATGCCGTGTCTCGACTCTGGACGCTGGAAATTCCGCATGTTTTCGGCGGCGAAATTGACCCTTTCTCTTTGTTGAAAGAGAGAGAGAGGGAGAGAGAGAGAGAGAGAGAGAGTGTGTGTGTCATACCGGAACACGAGGTGTCGGCAACCGGCGGCTCCACCGACTCGCCTAAATTGCTCACTTCTCAATTATTCATCGCCGTTTCTCATCCCCCTCACCAACCGGTCTCCTGGACCGCGCTCGCTCGCCCTCGACACTTTTCACACCACCGACACCGTTTCCGTCAGCATCCTTCCCCCTCCACCCTCAATCACCACTCGCTCAGGCTCGGCAGCTTCCCCCATCCTCCATCTCCTCCTCCCCCTCCTCCTCATCGTTTATTTCCCTCATTCGCCCGGAATTGAAGTGTACCACCTACACCCACGACGGCCTACCTCCATTATGCATCGGCCTCGACGACGACGACGACGACGACGATGACGACGAGAGGAACCTCAATGCAAAACGCTCACCGACATTTAATTCTGTTCAGTTCAGCACCGCGGTATTTCGCGCGGTAGCGGTGGCGGCGATGGCGACTCGCGTCGTGATGTTCCATTAAAACCCGAGACAATAACCTGACAGGTCTGATCGGCACGTCTCCAGCTTCTCTCAGGCCTCGTGCACATGCACACTGCGCGGCAACCGCTCTCCGCTGCTATAACAGAAGAGCGGAGGCTGCCGCTGTCTCTACCGAGAAACTGACTTCCGGCCTCCGACCGCCATCGACTCTCACGGCCGGATTAAGAGATCGGGGCGAGAAAGAGAGAGAGAGAAAGGGAGTGAAAGAGAGATGGCCGAGTGTCGAGCAAAACGTTTAGTTTAGTTTCGAGCGTGTCGCTCAATGCCGCGCGCGTTTTGTCGTACGTTTGTCGACCGGTTTTGTTCTACGGACGACCACGAACCAGGTCAGCGATTTTGAACGAGCGCGAACCTTTTGACGGAGGAAACGAACCAATTAACCCTTTGAGAACGAACATCGCGAATTCGCTGCAGACTGATGGTAAAACTGACCTCGGTTTTCATGACCGTATAAAGAATATGCTTTTATCGACTATATCGTTTTCGCAACAAATAATACACCGACGTATAAGTTATTCGCCGTTTAACACATTTATGTACGTCCGTGGACATTACGGTTCGTTCTGATCATAAAGATAAGCTTTAAAAGAATTTGATTATTTTATATAATTTTGTTCGAAATTTTGATTTTAATTCTTTTGTTCGCTCATTGATTTTTACAAATGAATTGAAATATAACCTGATAAAATGTAATTAATTTAATCTTTTGCTGATTAAATATCACTAATATATCAATTAATGCGTTTAGAATGAATATAAATTAGATATTTAAGTATTGAGCAAGAAGATTCATAATAATAATGTAAAAGCCTCCTCGTTTTTTTGTCTTTCTTAAAAATATGTTAAAGATTTAAAATGTCTCTTTACTAGAAAATTTTTCACTTTGTCCATCTTTCTCTTAACTTTCTTCTTTAATAAGAAAAACATAGTTTGCCAAAAACGCATTACTTTTACATTAGTGCGGTGCTAGTTGCAGTAGTATACGACTGCGCACATTAAATACGGTGTGTATTAATCATATTTAAAAATTCTAACGTCCACATTTAAGTTCTGGTCCACGCTTCGGAGCACGCCATGAAATTGCGAGGGTGCCGCTTGGACTTTCGTGTGCGACGCAAATTAATTTTCAAGTGGCGCTCAGAATACCAGAATACACGTGAAGTGCAAAGCTCGTGGAGAGGAGAATCTACGTGTTAGCCACGAACGCGATCAACAATTTCAACAATTCTTGATAAACTTGTGGTAATCTCTCTCAAGATGAAATTTTTGTTCAGAGCACCATCTCTCTCTATACATATAAAACATTAATATAGTATTAATTACCTAATCGTACGGTATCAACCGCAAGAAGACTGCATCTTCGCGACTTATATTTGATTCGCGATCCAGAATTCTTTGTATCTGCAAAGATAACCGGAAAACGTAGCGATGAGAAGCACAAAATGTATAGCTCTTTGCGAGCGAGAATGGGCGACATATATCATCCCGATATTTCGATCTCGAGAATCGTCCGTCTCTTCCAGAAATAACTCGAGCTCGAGAGACCTTTGTCACAGTCGCAGATAACGATTGGCGATATCTCAGCCGATTGACGATAGCTGCGTATCGCAACGGCGGCGCAAGGATCACGAGAAAGAAATGCGTCGAGCGTGAAATGGAAGTCCTCTCGAATCTCGATTTCGATTTCAGATGACCCACTCAAACGAACGGAGCCGTAAGCGTAGCTTCTTAAAAAGCGACGAATTTTCCGACATTCGATATAGTTCGAGAGATTAGCGAGACGAATGGCTGAGACAATTTCGAAAAACAAATATTTCAAGATAAAATGATATTTCGTTTACGAGCAAAATTAGGTAGGTAGTTAATTACCCAATGAGTTTGTAATCATTCGATATATAGATTCTGCATCCTAAATTGTAATAACATATTTCCAATAATTAATATTTAATGACAATTTGCTACCGGTAATTTATTATTTACCGTTACAAGTTAGCCTCGCTAACATTACGCCTTTTCGTATCGATCTTCCGGACATTGTTGTGCAGCCAAAATATGTATATATGTATACATATTGATATAATCGATACAATTTCCTAGAGTGTGGTTAATGAGTTTTCAGAAAATTTAACAAGGAGGCTTATTAGTTGGTGTATCCACACATATATTTGTTTAATCAAATAACGAATAATAATGTAATTTATAGATTTCTAGTGACTAAAAAGAAAAAACAGACAATAATTAATATATCGATGAAATTGTTTCAAGAGATCTCTCATATAAATTGACACTCTATGTTTTACGCATGTCCTTCTAAAAGTGACTTTAATTAACTTAGGAAGCAACTTGTCTATCTCATAATCCCAACAAGTGAGTAAATTTTATATGAATTCGTTTATAATAAAAGCGCAAGGCTTCAACGATACTGAAGCGTGCAGGCACGAGCCTCACGGGAAGAGCAAGGAAAATTCAAGACCGCGAGCGTGACAATATCTCGTGTATGTGGGTCACGGACCCTTCGCAGCAATCTCATGGCTCGTCCTCTTTTTCATCGTAATCTTCGCTATCCTATGAGGGTGCGTCGTAGGAACCGCGCGATGCTTCAAGTTTTCCTCCCTTGGCGAAATAATTCTCCGGAAAATTAACATCCACAAGCACGCGGCCGTAACGCAACGCGTAACGTATGCGTCGCGCTTGATAAATAGGAAGGGCGAGCGGTGGATCGGCGCGCGGCTGCAAGAAGAGAAAAAGGAAACGTTTTCCAGGGTGCAGTGCAGCGTGGCGTCCGTGGCGATGTAACGAGGGGAGGGGGGGGGGAAGAAAGGGAGGCAGCGCGGGAGAATATCGCGGGAGAAGAAGACGCGGGGGCGAGAAAGTAAGAGCGAAATGGAGACAGGAAGCGCGCGAAGAGGCGGCAGAGACACAGGTGGAGGAAGCGGCGGGAGAAGAAGAGCGAGAGGTGACACGCGGAGCGGGCACGCGTGCAAGAGAGGACAGTATGCGAGGGAGAAAGAGAAAGAATGCGAGGGTGACGACGGACACGGGAGGGACACGAGGGTTGCCGGAGGGTGAGGGCAAGAGCGGTAGAGTGAGAACGAGAAGAGAGATAGAGAGGGAGAGCGGGACTGAAACGAGGAGACAACGGGGGCCGCACGGCGTTATAAGATCGATAGCTGATGTGATACCAACCCAACCCAAGCCGACCCAACTGAACCCAGTACGACCCGCGGTTCGTTCACCCCCGCGGCGTATTCGCGCCATTATCTGTTCCAAATGTCGTCGTCGATGGTAGCGGTGGCGACGACGGCGGCGGCATTGCTCCGCTTCGCATCGCGAAACGGTGCGCCGAGGCGCATTCACCTTCCCTCGCCCAAACCGGCCGGCCGGCCGGCCGGCGGCGCACCCTCTGTCCCTCGAACACCCCGCGAAACAGAGAGGGAAAGAAGGGGGTGGAGGAGGCGGAGGAGGCGGAGGAAGAGAAGAGGGTGATTTTCCCTTGGTACTTCTCGCGAGGCGTTGCAAACCGACCGAGTAAACGCGAGGTAGCTCCTTCGGTTTCTTCGCCCTTCTCCTCCTCCTTCACCCAATTCCCTTCTTCCAACCCTCGTATCTTCTCCCTCGTTTTTAAGATTATGCGTTCGCCGGGCATTATGGCGTTCCGGTGCTCGAATACGCCGTTTTACGAATCTCCGATCCTATCGTCACCTTCCCTTTTTCTCGACTCTCCTCACGTTCAACCACTGCTACTAACAACGTTGCACGATTTTGCTCTTCATCTCCGAGTGACTTGTAAACGCTTTATCATCGTTTTAAGAATTCAAGTTCAAGCCAATGTAGCCCTATCGAAGAACCCACATTCCTATCATAATCCAGATCAAATTTTCAATTTTTACCCTCAAATAAAAGAGATCGTTGATTACCTCCATTAGATCGTAATAAATTAAAGACAGAAATTTTAGTTTTACTTTTGTCTCTGTAAGTATAAAATATATAAATTCGAAACTAGAGTAAAAATACTTTATACGCAACAGATATAATGCAAATTTTTCAGTTAATCTAATTAATTATCTCAATTTGCGAAATATCGAATATTAATAATCGAAAAATTCACCGGCATTTAAATATTTAGATAGGTGTATGCTTTGACTCCCTTCGAGATATGTACAGCACGTTTGCGCATCCAAAGAAATGCATTTTGGTGTCTAGCTCTGCCATGCAAAAACAGTATTCGATTTTATACTCGATGCATGTCGCGTCGTGATGTTTCCGTGTTGCCCCTTATATAGGATGCATAGTCACACACGCATTTATCGGCGATGCGCTTTGTGCTGGGCGATGCAACACGCAAATCGCGTCCGTTTGTCATAAATCGATAATCGATACTAATGTCTGGTGTTCGGGCACTAACAGTTTCACGGATACGACTATAATTATTTTTTAATATCGAGCCCAGCGATTCAACCGCTACGCATAATTGGCAATGACATTAACGTTTTACGAGATGTTTCTCAAGCGACGACGCTCGAGCCCGTTTCTTAAAGTTGAACGTAAAATTGAATTCCTGCACGAGCAGTTTTACATCACTTATGGCGCCGTCTTTAGCGACATAAAAGCGTCCTGAAGAAAACACCAATGCACTGGGCATGTGAAGAGCTTTCCTCGGAAACTTATATTTTGTAACACAATAAGCTTCTTTGACAGATAATCTGTAATTTATCGCGCTAGTAACATAGACATTATTTTTAATACTCTTTTAATACTCTTATGAGTGCCAGAAAGACGGAAAAATATCGTTGTTCAACGATTTTTCGTCATGTGTTCAGAAATATCAATCAACAATTAATTGTAGCATGTAATTATTCTTAAATACTTTATTATTATTAACATATTATGACTTATAGTATAAATTATAATTTACCATAAGAAAAAAATTAAACATGATTTTTAGAATTGGGTCAGTTATTTTAAAAGAACATTAATATCGCGAATAAAACGACATTTTCAATATTTTTTAAATAAAATGTTTTCACGAGAGTAAACTGGATTATCATTTATAGAAAAAATTGAAAATATGCGGTGTATCGAAACATTGTTTTTCATATACACATAAAGTACTTCACGTACGAATTTCTTACTTTCACTTCGACATACGCTGCATAAAATGGCAATTGTGCCGCGTACTCGGATTACATGTACATTAAACCGCAAGTATTTCGTTTAAGCGGTAGAAAGCTCGCAGTAACGGCGACAACATGCGACTAGTATGCGCCACGTGTCACGCACACCGAGAACGAATGCACACGAATGTAGATCCCGTACGTGCGAATCTCGGACTGTGTACGGACACGGTGGCGGACGCTGAGATCTCGTGTCAATTAAGATGAGAGATAATCAGCGTCGTTCCTCATTAATACTTTCAACGCGATACGTTACGTGTCTACGTTACGAAATTATATATAAAATTTTTTTCATGCGAAGATTTGTTGTACTCATCTACCATCTACCATTCTGAGAATGAATTAATGAGGATTTTCTTAATAAGGATTTGTCCAAGTAGAAGAAAAATAATTTAAGTAATATAGTAATTTAAGCAGCTTATATTGATAAATCTCGTACATGTTATTCTTTTAGTCTAATTCATATTTTTTAATAAAACTCATCACCATTAGACATACTGAATGCATTAGAGAGCTTGCAAAAACAAATTATACAATTGCAAGCAAAAAGTTATTATTTCTTTCAATGATTATTGATCAGAATAAGCTTAATAAAAGAACTATTACGTTACCAAAAAATTATAGTTTAAATATTAACTTGAGGTGACTATTCACTATTTGTTATATCACAAAGTGATGATTAGTTTGACAGTGCATTAGTTTAAAAAGTATAAAAAGTATAAAATAACATTTCTTACATTCTGACTATAATAATTTTAACATTGCCCAAAATTGATTTGATGCAATTTATTAGTGTTGCATTATAGTTTGTTGAACGACTTATAAAAAGTTTGACTTTATTGTAGTTCTAGTCATTTATAGCGTAATCTGACATTGTCCACACAATGTTACTCGTAATAATAATCATAATAATAATAGCGCCGCATCTAAGTTTATTGCCGAGTTACACTGCCCTCTAATCTACTGTTGAACGAACAAAGGCATGCTGCAACACGCGACTGCATTCGCATTGCAATGTAACGATATGCGCGCCAAGAAGAGGGGAAGAAGCCGCTCGTTTCGCGGTGGCAGGAAATTAAATCGGAACTATTATACAATAATGCGACTAGTATGAGATTTGCCGTATCAGAATACTGTAAGACCAAATTTGCGACGCGCATCTTAAATTTTAATTATGCCAATGAAACTAATTAGATCTAACGATGACGGAATGATTTTTAAATGAGACTCTGTGTTGTAATTAATTTAAATGTTTACTGATAGATTCCTTCCTTCCAATCAGTTGGCATAAAACCGCAAACATCACAATCACACGTAAATTTTACAAAAAAATTGTCTTATCTTTATATGTAAAAATATATAAAAGCATAATTAAAATTAAAAAAAATACTTATCCGGAAATATGCAAATTTTGAACTCAACATAACTTGTCTCGCGGAAGCTTAAAATTGATTCGTAGATCAAAATTATTTGTTTTGTGTACGTGTTGTCTGATGTATGTTAATATATAGAACCATGGTAACGTATAAACCCTTGTAAACGCATGTGGTAGGTATGTCTATGGTCAGAACACACCGACAGGCGGGGTTAACCAACTCTGGGTTAGCAATTCGTTGTCCCTTTCTGGATTGTGGCTGTACCTATATTATGTATAGCAGAGAAGGTAAATTTAGTTAACCAGGGTTAGAGTGCTAACCCACCTTGTTGCAACTGGTCCTGTAACCGCCGCTGTTTGACAGCGAACACGAATTAGGGCAACATTATTATCGGATGTTCCAAACTAACGAAACGATGGTGTAATACTGTGAAAACTTTGTGTGTTACCCGTATACACTTCCATGTAGCGGCCGAATCGAACGAACGAGCGAATGAAATCAGAAATGGCACTTCGGGACCTAAAATCTAATTTTCCAATAAAGCCCCGTATACAATAAATAACTATGAAACATCGGTGTTATTATAACCTGTGAGCAGGTACCTATATGCGAGATCCTTTACATTGAGAACGATCGGTATTATAGAAGTTAAATATATTTCGAAAACTTTTGCGGTTAAGCATTAAGTTTTATTAGTTCGTATATATAAATCCCCGACTTCTATGGAGAACAACGAGCGACGAGAAACTAATAAAGCGAGCGAGGGGCCGCCGCGTCGCCGCGCCGCCTTTCGGCGTCGCGTCTCATCGCCGTTTCGCATCGATGTAACTCTCGAAACGCGACACCGCATCTTCCACGGGCTCTTACAAAAGTTCCCCGTAACAAGGAGCGCGCTTGTAGCCGTAACAGTAGTAAATTCTGCTTCGAGACAGACACGGTCCTGTCTCGCGTCCTCCGTGTACCCCCGGATCTTCCTCGTAACACCGTTGCATCGCACGTACGTATTCGCGCGCCCTGCGAACGCACCATCGTCGACGTCTCCTCGCCATGGAGAAAGCACGGCGTTTTTATAGTTACACGAATCGTCGGGCCCAGTCGCGAATAAAAATAGCAACGAGAGAGATAAGGCGTACGTTGTTTTATGGCAAATTATACCCGGGGGATATTAAATATCTTATTACGCGCTCCGCTCTTAAAAGGGGAAACTTTTGTTACCGTCTTTCCGCCCGTGGATGCGCGCAAGCAAAAGGCAAACGCGCGAGCGAGCGTTCGCCTCGTTATACGCGAGTCGCGTAATATTTCGCAACGGGCAACGGTCCTCCCAGGCGAGAAGGGGTTCCGTGGAATTAAAATAGTTTTTATGGAATGTTTAAAAGAACCCGAGAAGCATTTTCCGACGGCTTTAGAAGTTTCGCGGTTAATTAAATCACGTGAATTTATCCGGTGCGCGACTCGAAAATCTTTTTCAGAGATCTAATTGGGAAATTTCACGACTAACTCTTTAATCACATTTGACCCAATATTTTTATCTCGCATCTATAATTATCTATACTATTTATCCATACTATTTAGAATACTTAAACAGTAACAAAATGTTTTTATATTGCTTACGTAATATGTAACAAGTAATAAGATAAGACATAAAATATAACGAGTATAAGATAAGATGGAATTTCTAATAGTAGTATTTTTTATATTTTCTCTTAAAGGGAATAGGGGTATAATTATCAAGGATAGTTCATTGTATCTATATTCAATGAGACGCAAACTTCCAAGAAGATCTCTTTGTCACATTTGCACGCCAAGTTCGAAGTTCTTCGTAACTTGGTTTTCATTAACAAAACAAACCGGCGATTGGTGGATGCGAATTCGGGCTTGTGAACAAATCCCGACAGAAGTTTGTGGCTACGATGGATTTAACACCTGCGAAGGAAGAAGTTTCTGCGCTAATAACAACCCGCGAGCTCCGAAACAGTCCTGAAAATTTATGATGCGTATTAAATCCGTCAACCGCAAACGGCTCCGCGCCGACGACCGTAGCAAAAAGGATCCAAGCTGTGTACAGTCTTCGAAACTGAAATATTCTATACTGATGATATCGATTTCATTGATTGAAACCTTTACAATTTACGACCAAATGTTTTCATAACAAATGCTAATTTTTCACATGCCATGTCTCGTAAAATAACTAACTCTGTTAAATACAGTATTGTTAAAAATGGACAAAAATAACAATGATCCAAAATGTGACAAATAAAAGAAATGAAGAGTTTTACGAAAAAATATATAGTTCATCGACCTTTAATTTCAGTTTAACAAAAAATAAATGCCCTTAGAGATTCGACCAGCATAATTTATACAGAGAAAAGTGATTAAAACCGACAGATATATTTATCGCAATTATCCACAGAAAGTTGACAAAAAAATTCTCTTGAATTACGAACGAGAGATCATGAGATCGCGCCGATCACGAAACGCCTGTCAAGCGTAATTGAGCGCGGCTGCGCCGAATAACATCATCGCCGTATGTGTCGCCAATGACCCTCGTCGTTCCTATAGCTCGCCCCGATATTCTCCTCGTGCGCACCTTATCTCGCCGCGCGATCGAGCCCGGTGCACGGAACCTTCTCCAGTACGCGTACTTCCGGCGGACGCCTAAATTTAGGCCTCGCGCAGCGCCCTACGTTAGATACTCAGCCTCGTACAGGCAGCAGTCAGGCAAACTAAACCGACGTTCTCACTCACTCACCTCACTCATACTCGTTCCCTTTCTCTTTCTCTCTCCCTCTTTCTCGCCTTCTTTCTCTCTCTCCCCTCCTCACTCTTCCCGCATGATACGTACGTGCAAGAAAGGGAGGAAAAGAAGGGGAAAGGAGGGGGGAGGGCAATGAAGAGTGTACCTACATGCGGCCGGCCGTCCGGCCGGCTGGCAGGTTTACAAGGAAGGCAAAGGTAAGGCAAAGCCGGGCAGGTAGAAGGCAGTCTTCCCCAGTGCTGAAGAGAGTGCCTACGATACACACCGTCACGCATTCACCCTCGTCCGATCCCAGACCTGCCTGAACTCTTTTTCCCTTAGTCCCTTCCCGACCCTCCTTCCCGGCCCCTTTCCACCACCTAACTCTCCCCCCTCGGCCCTCTCTCGCGTCATCCAGCCGGCTTGCCCGCCTGCTTGTTCGTTCGCTTCCACCACCACCATCACCAGCCAGCCACCATCGGCACACACCACCACCTTTCTCTCACTCCTCATCCACCTTCCCGACCCTTCGTTCTCGGAGGCCCCCTCCGGCATCCCACTCACGCACAGGCACAGGGATCTCCGGAATCCCCTCGCCCGCACTCGTCGCCTCAGTCGTCGGTTGCACGGTGAGCCGTACGTTCCGTCTAGCCCCTCTTCACCGTCCGCACTCTTCCTCCTCCTTCTACTTCTCCACTCTCTCACTCTCTCTCTCCTCCTCTTCTTCCTTCTCTCTACCACGTTTCTACTAACCTTCCTCCTCTTCCTCCGCGTGCTTCGTCCTCTTTCCCTCGCTCTCCTCAGAATCACTCTCTTTCTCTTTCTTTCTCTCTCCCTTTTTCACTCGCGCACGACTCTGCGCCCAGGGGTGAACGAACCTACTAAATGACGGCCATGAAAACAGCCGAAGCTTGGGCACGAAGGATGAAGAAAGGCACGGACCAAAGACGCGGGGAGATTCCCTTTCCCCCCTCCCCCATCTCGGCCCTCCTCGACCGCGATCCACCGTTCTTCCTCGCTTCGGACTCACGAAGTTCTTCTATCCTCCATCCTTTCCTTCTCGTTCCTTCAACTCTTTCATTCTCTTCCTTTACCTTCCGTTTCACCTCTTTCTCTTTTCTCTCTGTTCCACTTTCTTCCATCTCGTCTCCAATCTCTCGGACTGGACTAGATGACGCGATTCTCGACTCACCCCGCTTTTCTTCCTTTCGCTACGTCTCATATATACGTTACCGCGACAGCATTCGGAACGACGAATTGTATCGATATAAATTTTGAAACATTCAGGTAGAGAACTGAATCTTAAATATAAGTTGTTCGAAGATAAATAGTAATTGAATGACCGTTAATGAAGTGTAGAAGAAAACAAAAGTTTACTTTCGTGAAAGGAAAAGCCTGCCAGTGACATTACACGAATAGAATAATCTACAAAGAGTGTAATAAATTTAGACATAATATTTCGTAAAGTGAAGTTATTTTAATTTTAAAAATTTATGAAATTGCAAGAACTACTATATAATACTCTACATATATCTAATTACAAAATGCTAACCTTCACTATACTCTTCTTTTCAGTACTTGTTATAATAACTGATGCATAAAAAAAGAGAAAAAGAGTAATACTTTTAAATTACTATTGTACAAAACATTTATTAATGTAAGATTTTATTAAATCTTGTTCGTCCAGTAAAGTACGTTTAAAATAAATTTGGTATTTGTCTCGACAAATTTCTCCACACAAAAGTAATAATAATAATAGTTTTATAGTAGAGAATTTTTTTAACCGCATGAAACGCGTACGCGGACAACTTTGGCTGGTCGACATGCGGTGTGAAGCCGGATGTCGCCATCAAGCGAACGGTGACGATAAATTAGCAGCCATTGATACCCTCGGCTGTTATTTCGGCGAAGGAGCGGGAACAGAATGGGGAAGAAAATTAGCCGCGATAAAGGGTACTCGAGGAAGCATACGCTCGGCAGAAGAAGGGACAAAGATAAAGAGAAGGCGAAGCGAAGAGCGCTCGCACGACAACTACTCGATGATTGCGTTCGAAGATTACATATTCCATCCGTTTGTCGTCATTAAACCCGTTCTCTTCCCGTGTCACTCACGTGTTTCGTACCGTATACATCACGATAGGAACAGCTCGCATATATAGATGCATATAATCGCATTCAAAAAGAGAAACATATTGTTGCATATGTAAAAACGTTAGGATAGCGTATATGTTAATAAAGAAATAAATAATTAATACAATTTGTAAAACAAATTAGATGATAATATATGAGATTCTACAAAACTCGCGTGTCCTTGATTTTAATAATGTCTCCCTTCTCTGTTTCTTTTATTTTTACACGGTCCTCCTCGCGCACATAACTCGTATATTTCAGTTTTATAAAATAAGAGTAAGTTGATTGTGCATGAAAGTTACGATAATTCGGCAAAGAAAAAACACTGTAGATTTTTTTTTACAAAATTTTTTATATAGGATAATTTCATAAGGCACGACCAAATGATATCCTAGTATTTCTTAGACGTCTGATTACCCTCGAATAATGCGTTGTACCGGAAGAAGTTACCGCCGGAAGTTCGATTCTCAGGATCGATTCCGTATGCCGTCGGGCGTCGCGGGTGCGTGCGCGTCTCGACAAACGACAACGAGAGGACGGAACGAACGCGACCGGCGTTTACGAGTCGCGAAGCCCGTAGCAGATCCGGAGAGCGCATAGCTGATCACGTCGTTCGGTTGATTCACATGTAGGAATGTAATTAGGCGCATGATACAGATATGGTAATACCGTTCCACACATAATTACGTATCGTTGCGGGCTACACTCTGCATACGGATGCGATACGAAATTCAAACTCGTGTAAAATTTCCAATTTGTACTTGAGAAATATTAATAGATAAAAAATTACAGTATCTCAAAGTCTTCTACACAGTTCCTATTTTATATAATATGAAATATATAATATTTTATTCCCTAGAGAAAATCGAGGTCTTGTATACCTATATACTATTTACACACATATGTATTCTTGTCTTAATTATAATGCGTTGTAATTTATCGCACTTTCTCTCATAGACTCTTAACTAACTTGAACTTAATGATAGTGTCAATTAAAATTTATCAAACCGTGATTTTAAATATAGAAACATTTACAAATAAGTGATTCAAGAATTCTATCAAATTCGTGGAAGAGTTAAATCGGCCGACGTTGATTTCCGCTTAATGATCTTGGCGGAATGAGCGCCGATATCGGGATACGTTTTGAGATATTTGTTTAGAGTCACGAACACGCACTGCATCCGATCGCAAAAAATCGAGTTATGCCAAGTTATCGTAGTCGACCGGCATGCCCATGCCTTTCAATTCCGAGAGAGACGGCGGCAGGGGCTTCAGGTTTCGCGTAGTAAAACCAGACCGGGCGCGCATTGAATGTCTCTCTCGCTCTCGGTTTCTTCGTTCGTTCTTATTATTCCGCTCTCCTCCCGCACTTCTTCCTTTACCGTCCACCTTCTATTCGATCTTTGTACGAGCTTTCCTTCGCTCCTCGTCCTACTGATTGTTTTCGAATCGGCGAGTCATGGGAACGGCCAGCGGCGACTGTAAGTTGGATCGCGATTGCGAGATTTAGATGAGAAGAATTCCAGCGCTGATTCTTATCGATAATTGAGCTATCGATCGTAATACGTGCGACACATTAATGCCGCGAAAAATTTGCTGTTCGATAAATGTGACAATATATGAACAGATAAACATCACATTTTTATCTCGTTTATATAACATGAAAATTATGAAATTATCAGGTGTAATACTGCTTTAGAAAATGTAATGTGTGAGAAAATAACGTGTAAAAAATATTTTACAACTGTTTTATGAAATCAGTCCAAAAATTAATATTTGAAATTTGTCTCAACACGTCTCTAACTGAGCATTCATGAAATCACACTACCTAATAACTCTTCTTTTCTCTTTGTTTTCTCTTACGTATATTAGATATAAAAACATTATTAATATTTAATTCTACAGTTAAATATTATAAACTTAACAGATTAAAAAATATAAGAGAATTTTATAAAGAGGTTCCCGTTAACGATATTCCATGAGCTCTGTAACAGGTTTTAACAATCTTTAATATATCAAAAACAATTTTCACTATTATTTTTAATATTTTGTGAGAAAATAATTTGTTAATTTTTTTTATAAAATAAAAAGAAAAGAGTAAGAGTGCATATTCATAACAAGTCCTAAAAGTTTAATCGTAAATTCGATGGAGACAGACTTAACTCATATATTGTCTCTAACGAGCTTCTTCTAGGTTCTCAACAACGCGCCGCATGCTCAATGTACTCCACGTGCACTCGAGTCTGTCAACAACGATTTTCCGTCATAATGGTCGCGCGAACAGAGAGTCGAGCCGACCTTACGTACCACAGGATCTCTCCGCACGACGGAAGAAAAAAAAATGCGGAAGGCGGAAGATAGACGCGAGGAGAAAGAATGAGAGAGCGAGAGACTGAGCCAAAGCGGAAGAATACATGAGAACGACGACGACCATTTCGCCGCGCGCGCATTTCGAGCAAAGCGCTAAATTTAATTACAAAAGTTATGAGGTGCTCGACTACAACCCTCAAGGGAATTAAAAGCTACCGGTCGACGCCTCCGCTGGTCACATGCTGTGGAAACATCGCCGCGATTAACCTTCCGTCCATCATCGCGATGATTTGGATACGGTTGCGTCTTCCGAGTAGACGTATTGAAAAGCAGAACAGGCGGTTTCTCAATAACACTTAACATTGTTAATTAGAGACCAAAACGCTTAAGTAGATTCTCTTCCTTATTTCTGCATACGTTACGATAATGTGATAACAATTATAAACGCTGTAATTAGGTTATTAAAAAATTATTCCGCTTATATCCGTTTTCACTTTTTATTTGGATTATTTAGGCTACTTTCATGCACGTATTCATTCTTAACGCTATTATACTATAAAGATAATGCGCGTGGGCAGATTTGACCTTAAGCGTAAAAAGCACTTGCACTTATACTCTATCGTTTGCTGATGCGACTAAGTAGCCGGAATTACGCTTAAACGATTAGAGGAATTGAGCTTATTAAAAGCGTTGCCATGTAACGCGATGTCACCGACAAAGCCAGCTTTTCCGGCGACGCGAGATTTCTTTCTTCCGATAAATCACTCTTCGTCAGTATACAATGTACTTCATCCGTCAATAGCATTACGAAAATTAGCTTATTTTAATGTTTCTTCTGCGTATATTTTCTGACAATTATATATATCTATAAAAATGCGTTAACTTGTGTTGCTGATTAATACCGGCGTAATCATCGACACATTACTCTAAAACAGCTGTCGCATTGATAATATGATATGTTAATATGATAATACGAACATAAATGCAACAGTTTTTGCCCGAATGATACAATTTAATACAATTCAATATTTTATCAATATAGACTGATGTTCAAATAATCTGAATTTTACCCTTCTGTTTTCTTTTATTTTTACAGAGTATTTTTACGTGAAGTAATTTTTTTGTAGAAAATACGTCATAAAAATTATAATCTTGGATAAATTTAAGATATTTTATCAATTTATACATATGTATAATAAATATTTGTGCAACATTATCATTATTAATGTTATTATGCACAAAATATGCCAATCTGTTTACAATACATATAAAATCGTGTATAAACTATCTTATTGACTGTCGAAAGCACATCTGTGCAGCGGGTCGCTGTATGATCTCTCTTGATCTCTCGCGTTCTAGACTTTCAGCCGTTTTTCTTCTCCGTCAAAAGAAGATGCGATTTCACACACCCTCTTTTTCACATCACTTATCTTCACTCCACAACTTGCGGCAATCCGCAGTTGAACGTTCCAAGTTACCACAGAAGAGCTTATCTTGAGGTTTTCGTTCTACCCGGAACCTTAGAAAAATTTGGCAACTTCAAGCAAGTTTTATAGGTGAGATAGAAAGTTTCGTTATCTTGTGCTTGTTCACACACACATCAGTGTTTTAAAATCGCGGTATCACAGTTTTCCACGCAATTTTATATTGATAAAATACAAGAAAACAAAGTAAAATCAAAAATATTTTCAAGACAATGTTCTCATGTAAATAATAAGTGAGAATCCCAGTACTTTACAAATTAAATTTTAATTTAATTTAAGAAATCTTACGTTAATAACAGACTATAAAAGTTGTAAGAAGATATATTAAAACAGGACATGATTAAATAAACACGAGTTAGTTAACAAATAAATTAATGCTATTTAATAATATAGAAAAAATATAAACGTCATAAATCTCAAAAAATCATATACATCTTAAAAATCGTATACAAGATTAAAATATCAACTTCCGCATATCTTCATAATAACATTCATTAAGCATATGTATACGTAAAGGTAGCCCAAATAATCAAAACAAGAAATAGAAATAAACATAATAGCAGAATAATTTTACGATCTAATTACAATGTCTATAATTGCAGTCGCAGAAACCCAAAAAAATCTGCTTAAGCGCTATATACGAATAATTACCAAGTTAATATAAATTTTGAAATTTCAACTCTAAAATTAACGACAAAAAGAGAGAAAATTCATGCAAATCCGCGCGGATCCAATTAAGGTCGGCAGTGTTTAAAACGGTGTAGTCAAATATACCGAATTTCGGCTAGAGTAGTTTTTCACTCGCAGAAAGGAAATAAACGAGAAGAAGTGGACGAAATGTGTGAACGGATGTTGCCAGCGAAGAACTTTTAAGACTTCAAAAGGCCGTGTTTAAACGCCATCGAGAAGGCAAGCGAAAAAAGGTCTTCGAGCGCTTAAATGCATACTTCATTCGAGCAATTACCATTAAGCGTCATGAATCACACTTTTCAATATATTATTATTGAAACTGCTACGAAGAAACTGTTACGATCGTAACATTCGTAGTTAGGCATTACGGGATAGCGTTTATCTGTAATAGAAACGGCTGCTATCACGCTACGTTCGCGCTAAGTGTTAACGTAAGAAATAATCGCTATCAATATAAAGAGGAATATTATCGACTAATCGCGTGAGAAATTTTTATAACCGCTGTTTGAGCACTCGCTCTGAGCGATTCTCAAGACGTGTACGTGCAACAGTTTACAAAGAGAATAATTTTATAAAAGAAGAAATTTTAAAAGTCGAGAAAAATAATTATTTATCTTTCCTGTCAAATTTTTAACTTTATTTATATCGCTGTTTCCCACCCGAAGAGTCATTTATTTCGGAGAAAATTTTCGCTGTTATACGTTTCACAATGTTTACGTGATCAACACTACTATTATCTTATTCGCAAGTCAGAAAAATGCAAAAACCTCAATTGCTCGCCTCTAATTTCACGTTCTGTACAATTTTCAAATCCGACCAATTTCCACACAGGCCTTAATCATTTCGTTTCGCGACTAGCTTGATAGCTATTATTCCTTCTCTTTCTCTTTCTCTTTCCTTCTATTACCGCAATCGCTATCTATCCCCTTGCCTCTCTCTTCTTCTACCTCTCTCTCGATCTCTCCCTCCTCTCCTCATCCCCGTCGATCCCACTACCGAACACGAACTTCATAGTGCAAGTCCAAGTGCAACAATCGCTATACCGCTCTCTCTGCGTAACGTACCTACCGGCTAATCTATTACCGGTTGAAGGCGGTACCTTAGCCTTGTAGTTTGCTAGCTGCGCCATTATGACATGCAAGCCTCGTACACGACGACGACGAGCGCCTTTTACTCTCGATTGTCGAGACAGCGGATTGTCCAAACCTCGTCGATATGAGTTATCACGGCCGATGGAAAACGCGTCATAACCCGTTTTCGTATACGTCCGCATGTTCGCGAAAGCGAGGCGTAATGTCAAGCGTGTGATGGCCTACTTAAAGTTTCACGGCTGTGTGTGCGCGCGCGCGTGACCGTCGCCTTGTGTGCTGAGCGAGCGAGTTCACTGATATTGGGCTGAGAGTCAACGATCGCCGATTAAATAGAATAGATCAAGAAAGAAACTATAAAGAATCTTTTAAGAATAAATAAATAAACGTCAAAATATAAAAATGTATAATAATTAAAAAGTAAAGTTCTTTAAACGACAACTGTTTCGCGTTGGCACACAATTCCTTATGCAAATGTCAATATAAAACAAACAAACGTCTGCTTATTAAAAAAAATTTAATAAAATGCAAACATGTAAAGATTAAAGGATAGATATTAACTGTGTTATAAGTAAGAAGAAATGGAAGAGAAGGAAGGAGGATTTCGAAATCAAATTCCATAGGCCCGAAGAAAGAACCAGTATCCGACGATGCTCGTTTCGCGGCAAGCGAGCGTTCAGCCGTCGTCAAAATCCGCCGCAATTTGTTGTTAAACTTGCCCGTTTGCTCGTTGCCCGAAGATAACGGGGGGGCAATGATCTTGCGAGGGATTACACGGAGCGCAAGGACTGTGTGCATAAAGTCTTGCAGATAGCTTATGGCGAAGCAATAAAAAGAGGGAACGAAAGTTAAGATTTCGCTGTATACATATATATGCATGTGAGGATATATCGAATATCAACGCGCTTTCTCACGACTACAGATTCTTCGAAGAAATTAGCTTCTTTTACGGAAAATTTGATGGCAATTATAATTATTACACTCTTCAAATTGTGTGAATTAAATAAATTGAGAGAACGAATAAATGAATAAATAATATTTTTAAACAAATGTATACAGAAAAAAGATAAGATTTTAATTAAAATGTAATTGCTAAAGTACTAAATATTAAGAATTAAATCTGAGTCTAATATTTCACAAGAATTTTTCAATAAGCGAAACTTATTCCAGATTTGTTAAAATCACTTTTAATTAAATGCTTGACTATGCCACGTGCATATGAGGAAATGTGTGTGACTAGAAATTTCTAATGATCTAAGATCTGAGTCGTAATCAGACCATCGAATATCGCGAATTTCCGAGATATATCTATAGTACTAGAGACGCGCGGGTTTCCGGAGCAAACCGAAATCGATAAAACCCATCTCGATCCGGTTATCGAGTACCGGAGATTTCGGATACTCACGCAATCCTGAAACACATTATACGTCATATTACGAGATTACACGATTACGATGAATATATTCATTCGCCAAAGAATTATCGCGTTATGGTTATTATTGACCTTTTAAAATAATCATTCGATGGCAAATGGAGTATAGTAAAGCGATTTAATTAATCGCTTGTTAAATAACCAACAGCCAGCTATTTATTTTAAATTCATTTTAATGTTTCGCGTTTTATTCAAATGTACGTAATCGCAAATGCAAAGTGAAGTGTAAAAATCACGTGCACGTAATATTCTAATTAATATCAAGTATCTCTCACGCTATTATTTCCTTGTGGATTTGTGGCCGTAAGATGTGCAACTACCAAGTCGGCTATTTTCTCCGCGGTCCGTTACGAGGCACGCGATATCGTATATAAACATATCGTCGCCCGCTGGTCACCCGGTATGCACGATTCCGTCTCTGATTAAGTCGGATATAAACGTTTACAAGTTATGTTTAAGCGCCTTACATCGACCAGATCGCCTTCGACCAGCATTTGACCTCCGAGGAGGCGATGGTCGCAGGGAGGGAGAACAAGAAGAGGCAGATGAAGAAGAAGGCGAAACTGTAGTGAGCGAGGAAGAGGAAGAGAGTCGTGACTCTGGTAGCCTACATCCGAACGCAGTTATCTCTTTCTCTCTCTTTCTCTTTCTCTCTTTCTCTTTTTCTCTTTTCCTCTTTCCCTCTTTCTCTCTCGTATAAGTTTCTATCTTTACGCCTTATTGCTGCACACACAGACACTCCGCTCGGTTATGTCGAGACGTTTAACGGCTCTTAACCATACGCCACGTTCCCTTAACCTTTATGTTTCTAACATCGAGAAAATCGCCGAAAGAGCGAAATATGTCACCGCGAATAGAAAGTCGTTGACATGATTTTTCTCTTATGTGTTAATACCGATCTACACAACTGACTGTTGCAAATACTGCGTTATTTTCACAGAAAGAAGAAAAAATTATTGTGCCTGTACAAATTGCAATGTGAATGGCTCTTGATCCTGTAATCGACTTTGAAATTCTTTAAAAAATTTCTGAAATTGAGTAAAATAAATTTTTTTATTTAGCTTCATTAAATGTCAGATATTCTTTAATGAACCTCGTTAAACCTTAAGTGATTATGCAAAAAAAAATAACACATATATATATATATATATATATATATATATGTAACTAAACATAAATTATATGTGTGGTTTATGTACGAAGAAATGCTTTTTAAATAGCAAAATATTTCTCTCTCTCTCTCTCTCTCTCTCTCTCTCTCTCTGTCTTTTTATCATTTCATTTTTGATAAATTCATAATAGATGTTGGTATTACTAATGATTTTTGCAAATATTAATAACTTTGACAGGAAGAAAATTAACTGGAACCTTTTTTTTCTATATCGGCAATAAGTGGAGAAGCGCGGATCGTGCAAGCGCAACATCATCCAATTATCGGTCGTGCAGCAACAGTTATCAGTAACGACGCGTTTATTGGAATATTATCCAATGCGAGTTCGACATTAACAGCGATGGAAATACGCCGGGTTAACTTTTAATCGGGCGGCCACGTTGCGAGATGAATCGTCGAAAAATCGGCCGGTATCGAATTATCGAAGTTATCGAATGGGTTTTTGCCGCTCGCAAACATTTTTAATTAAATCTGTTATCTTATTATGTTTTAATTCGTACGCGCTTGCGATCGCTTATATAATGATACACACGGCATGTAAATGAAAATGCGTATGTGCGCCGTCGGTTTTGGTTTCATATCGCGAATATGAGATTTATTGGTAGAGTAAACAAAAATCCGCCGCGCGACTGGAAAGTACCGCGCGCGATCGCATTATCCGCGATAATGTGTAATACTATGGCTTGTGCAAGCAAAGTTTGTAAATTTTTTAATTCACAGTACAAAAAGCGGAGACTAATATACTTTAATATTTCTCCGACTTGTTGAAAACTGTTCGTTACCATTCGACAATTGGATTTTGCTAATAAATTATAAAAATATTTTTTTGACATTTACGATCGATACATAACGTTGCATGTAAACACGTGCATATATATGTTCTATCTATGACCTATTTTTCCTTCATTAGCTGCGACATCAATGAAATTCTTTTACCGTGACTATTTTCGCGATCGAAATAGATAGAAAAATCCATTTCGTAGCGTGAGAACGCGGAAACAGCTCACGTTCGATTAGCATGTCTAGTGCTAGCAAATCTAGTGCGATTTTTTTATACATAATCTTAGTTGTTTTAGAATTATTTCAGTATCCTTTAACTATAAATGTTCAGTATATATTCGTGCCAAAAGTGTTCCATCATTGAAGATGTTACTAATACACACTATCGATAAACTGTTTATATTACGTTTCAAAATTGTATATATAATTTGCAAAATAAGCGATTCATGTAATACTAAGAAATTGGAAATCAATACTAGGATTGGAAGACACATTTGCTTTAAACGTCTTAAAGAATTGAGGACTTCAAGATTAAAGTAACTTTTGGCAAGGAGAAAAGGGGGACACTATTTGCACATATAGTAATGAAAAGAATTGTCATTAAATATTACACTCATATCGATTCTCCAGTCACGTATTTCTTTCTTTTTCTCTACATGTAAGAAAGAAGCTTACTTCCAACGATTTTGGACTTATCTTCTTATCGCACCCAGGCTGTTCAATTACAGCAATCTCCGGCTGGGTTCCCGGCTGGTAAGAGTGCGCGGCTCGCCGGTTCATCGAGAGCTTGCATTTAGCGCGCCCCTCTCGACGACGACGGTTCTTCGTTACACCGCGCTGCAACTTCGGCCCGCCGCACCACGCTATGACGTATCGCGTGCCCTACGGAGCACGCACACGTGCTCACGCATGGCACACGCACGGACAGCATTGCGTGCCGCGGCTCGGCTCGGCTCGGCTCGACGGTGGCAGCGTCCGCGAGCACGTAGGACCGGTGCGTGTGTGGCAATACGGAGGGCATTGGTGTAGGTCTAGGGCCCGGCTCGGCCAATAAGGGGCCGGGAATTCGTGGCGAGGCCGGCCAATCGCGGGGCCCCGGCTCGCCCGGGGTTACTGACCTGGCCAATGCGTTAAATATCCCATCCTGAAAAATACCGTGCCCTCTCTCCTTTCCCTTGCTTTTGTGCGTGCGTCCGAGAGGAGCAGAGGAAGAAGACGACGACGACGACGACGACGACGGCGCCGCGCATATTGCGTGTACGTGCGTATGTGGACGCGTGTACATATACATGCGAAAGGAAAAAACGAGCGAGAAAAAGAAGGAGGGAACGAGAGTGCGAACGGTGAGGGAGGGCCGCGGGGTTGTCGAACGACGGAGGAAGGGAGAAAGTAGAAGGCGGACGAGAGATGAAAAGCGAGAGCGAGAGAGATACGCGCACGCGGACCCTTTTTGTTTGTACGGCGCGTTCGTGCCTGGCCTCCGCACGCATATCCACCGTGCGCCCCCGTGGCTTCGTATTTCATTGATTAGTATTGCCCATTAAAGGACGCCTTTATTTCGCCACTCTTCCATTCCCTGGAATGGACAGCCCCTCGCGACCGCGCGAGTATAACGAGTGCCCGGCGATATCGCTCTGTAAATGTCCCACTCGTACTCCTAAACTCATATCTATTACACAAGAGAAACGAATATTACATTATTACTACATCTCACGCTAATCCTACATATAAATATAAGCCATATCATACGAGATGCGAATGACATGTTATAGGATTACTTAAAAAGTTTGATTTACGCCACTATGGTTTTTGCCCCTCCATATATAGACTTTTTGTATAGGTCGACACCGACTCTAAACAATTATATGTTTTTCCCTTCTCATTAATGACTGTATTATAAAAAGAAATATAGTATAAAACAATTACTGTCAAGAAAAGAAGATAATCACTTTCTTTCACAATGTCAAGGATGCATTAAAGCGTTTTAGTTTCAAAAGTTGCTAACATCTTCCAGGAACTGTCGTATATCTTTCTATCGCATGTATAGTTATCCATTAATTTTTGCGACGCTTATCATATCGCACTAATTAACAAAATGTAAAGTTGACTTTTTAACGGTGCAACGTTTACTTTTATGAATCCTATGACCCTTATATTGCATTATACCGCTTTCCGGACTGCTCTTGGTCGTCCCCTGAATGCCGGCGTTACCGTAACTGCCCGCACAATGCGTTAATTATATATCCCTATTAGCGGTGCTCCCGAGCGACGCCGCAATTCTCCACGCGCCAATACGGAATTGTCGTTCCAAATATCGCGTATATTGTCCGCCAAGCGTATATGTGGGGTACGGGACGAGAGACACTCGGTATATACTCGCGCCGAAAGCGCGGGCACGCGCGCGTCGCCCAACGTAGGGCACTCGCGGGCACTCACTACGTCACTGAGGGGACGTTCGTATTATCGCTCGGACACCCAATTGCCGCCTCGAGAGAATTCCCGAGCGGAAACGCTCGCTGCTGCCGGGTAGAGAAGGGTATTAACCCCTCTAAACCGGTTGTCAAATCCTCTCCTTTGTGAACGCGAAAAGGCAGCGAATCGCGACTGATCATGTCGCATAACTCGACAACAAGCGCGACGCGACGTCGGATGTATTATGTAATTCACAATGATTTACCACTGATACGTTTCACTTTGATCTAATTCTACGCGGATCGATAATCCTTTAAAAAACGGGATTCAGTAACACAAAACTAACTATAATTAGTGACTATTCGTTTACATTGTAGCATGCACGTGTAACGATATAATTTATAACACTTTGTACGTTGCAATTAAATGATTTTGTAAGCAGCAGTACGCGCGCGAGTAATGAAGTAGGAGTTTCACTTCTGACCTTTGCGTGATATAGATATGAAGGAATATAACTATCGTCTGAGAGAACTGAGGAAAGGATTCGAGCCCTTGCACGTGGAATAACAAATAGGGTATTCGAAGATCGAAGATTTCTTCTCGCTCCGTTTCGATCCTTTCTCATCAATCCCGAAGAGCTCGCGAGTCAATTTCATGAGTACCCGTGGTGCAATTTGCACTCTCCTGCCGGCCGGCTGCAGCTGTTTGTGTGTGCGTAATGCCGGGGCCACTAAGGCGGCCCAACCCTTGTGGACTTTTGTATCGATTACCCATCGGTTGGGCGAGGTTTCGTCCCGGCGACGGGGGGGGAAGGCAGCCGTAATTTTAGCGCAAATATTCTCGCGTTAATTGGAGCGATCGGCCGCCGATCGGCGATTATCACGTATCGCGTACGCAAAATAATTTCACGGCGTGTCACGTTAAAACACCATTGCGCCTACGATCCGGGGAGCTATAATAGATTTATTCTGACGCGATGCACCGAGAGATAAATTTCTTATATAAACGACGATATTTATTATAAAACGTATATCTAATTAGATCTGGAACTGAATGAGACTAAAATTTCATAAATCCTAAGTGTGTCATGTGTAATTTGACAATGTTATTTCGTGAGAACCAATGTACGGTATATTTATTTTTCTCAGACATTCTAAAATGTTTTTTATTCAATTTCAATTAAAATATTGTATATATACATACAATGAAGAAAATCAAATGACAAAGTAATTCTATACTAGTAAAAATTTTGCTCCGTATGTATAGACAGACTTCAATTTAAATCAAAAGGGGAGAAAAGAGAAGTAACAACGTGTCAAAAGACTGAATCCCGTTAGATTCCAGCGCGTTCATCTGCAGAGTTAATATAACATACAACGCATTCTGACGCACACACATACAAGACTGTCTAGACGCTTTCTAAACGTAGTCAAGATTGGTCACACACCGTTTGCTCTTTCGTAAAATTATTCACGATATTTCGATATTACCATAATTCGCCTGCTCGCGTACCATCAAATATTTGTGTGGATATAAGTAAGCCCCGCATAAAACGGTCACTTTACCATTCTAAATTTCGCTCGCCATCTGCAAGTCAAAAGTGTGCTCAAAGGCTTACGACGCTCAACGCCTCGGCGAGGTGCATAAAAATGCACACGAATATTTTGCATTTAAGAATCGTTCTCGATACCTCCCCTCTCCCACATGTTTTCCGTTTTTCCCCCCAATAACTAATCGTTATTTTTAAACGTAACATGATATCTCGTCTTGGAATTTTTGCTCAAGATAATTTGTATTAAATTTTCGCAAAATGCTTATAAACATTTTTAAATCGCAAGTTCATCTTTTTCGACTTTGATAACGTCATTAAGTTTCGCCGGTGACGATAAGTCATGAATCTACAATTAGAAGAGAATGCTGTAACTTGTATAGTTTTCCGTGGCATTGTGGCTATGTGGCATTTTATATAAGTGTTTATGAGTTAATTGATGTTATAATGGAAAACTTATCAAATGAGTGGATTAAAATTGCATTTATACATATATTTCTACAAACCGCAATTATGAATTCGACATTCAATCATTTTTATTTTTACACGGAAAGATAGGGCATCTATCAAATTATTTTAATCTAGATTTTAGAATACTTAATATCTTTTAACATCGGCGAAATATATATTTGACATTTTTATTATCGAAATTTCTATAAAATGTTCACGACTAAAGAGCAATTTGAAATGTATGCTCAAGTAAAATTGGAGTGTAGAGAGTTAATTGCGCTTGTACTCAGTTTCATCCACCGAGGGTCGTTTCTCCTCCGAATAATCCACGGTGATTCGTAATTCGCGCTTCGCGAAATTTCACCGTGTTTCCACACATATGTAAATCGGGGACCGTAATACCTGGGACAGCTTACGACACCCGGTGGGCCAACCAGTTTTACTTACGCGGAACAGTGGCTGAACATCGACGTCGCCGGCATCCGCCTTTACCCGAGAATATCACGAAGAGTAGCACGCGGAATCCACGAAGAAACGAAGGAATGCAAATGCAGCTGCGAAACACAGCTACACGGTTTCGCGTGTTAGTCTCTTTGTCTCTTTCTACTGTGTGTTACATAAAAAAAATAGAATCCGCCGCGCGTTTGCCTTCTCCGAGCTTTCTTCCTTTTATTCCGTATGTCATGCTTACGAGTAAATAATACGTATATTGTTTTATACGTATGTGCATATACTGCATATAAGTACCGAGTGTTTTAGAATTATCATCAGCACTAGATATTAAGAATATAAATGAAAAGAGAATAGAAATCTATACAAACATTTTACGAAAAAAGATTGCGTTTAATTACACTGATAATTAGATCAACGGGATTTAGTTTATTTATCGTAGAAACGAGGAATTTTTCCAGCAACAAGCTTAATATTTTTGAGGACCTTCTTTATGTTTGAAACGGTTATTATCACGAAATGTGCCGTACATGAAAATATTTTTTACATTTTGCTGCTCTGCCGTCCCTTCTCAAACAAAGCTAATTTCATTAATTGTAAAAAATACGCGTTGAAAGCACACAGTCACATTTTAACATCCTTCCTATGATCCTCTATAATTGTAGTCAACTTGAAAAAAGTTATATGACACACGTGCATATACACGTACGCATATACGTATATGCACAAGCTCATTTTCACAACATAGCGATCATAAACGGATATAATAATTCAGAATCACAGGTATAAAATAATTTAATAGATATACAAGCGGGTCGGTGCATGTGACCTATTTATCGTTGCTATTACCGCGTAATCATAAGCCGCTTAATTATCCGCGTAATAGTGGTAGTCCTAGTAGCGGTAACAGTAACGGTACTAATAATAGTTACGGCGATAATGATTTTAACGATAACGAATTTAATTAATGCGAATGCGAGGATACCTTATGTATAGCGATGCACCTCTTCATTATTACGTTGACACGTTTCAATCTTGCGTTCCCGAAAATTCACACAGATGTAGTATCGATACAAAGTTGATTGACAAATAGCAAACAAAACAGCAAGGTAAATCATTTTTTTTTTCTATGTAAAAATAATAAAATGCCTAAAAGTATCTAACGTGGACAACAAGTAATAAATTCCAGGTTATGTCATTACAATATTTTTCTCTAATAACGGTAAAGAGAAATACTCTAAACTTGACGTTATGTCAAAGTATATAGGTACATAATTACGCATTATCTTAAAACCGACGGCTCGTTATTACCGATTTATATTATTCTCTTCGCCGGTTCAAACCTCATAAACCGCCGACAATTCTCTTCGTACGCAACCCGTAAACTTAAGACGTGCAATTTGCTAGGTAAAAAGTGACGCATGAAGGAGCCAAGAAATGCAGCGTTTCCGCGGAATGTTTTTCGTTTTTAGAGTCTTGTACCGGGGACATCACCTCGTCATTAACGCGCGAACCTTCGGCATTAACACTCCTCGCTAATGACAGTCAGCGTGCATGCGCGCTGCCAGTGGCAGAGGCAGCGGTGCGGCATAGCGTGCACGCAAGTCTGTACAGATGCATTCGCTGCAAGTGGGCTGCCCGGCAGGCCGCCACGGTATAAGCCGATTATCCACCTAAATACGAAGCCAGAGCGATGCATGTGGCTTAAATTGATGTTGTTTCTTCCTCTCCTTAAGCTTTCTCGCTGCGGCCACCTTCTTCCTGCCATGGATTTTTTCCGCTCTTATCTCATATTATTATACGTTTGATAGAAAGATGTGAATATTTTTTTCGAACGTTTGTTTCTTAATGAAATATCAGCTACCGGCACTGTACGTTTTTTTGTAGCGATTTTCTTTCGGATGAAACGGAAAGGAAACGGAGAGTCTTTGCCGGTAGTATTAAGTCGTTTCGGATAGGCGGATATATACAGTCGTATATTACCCCCAGATCTCATGTGCAATGCTTTATTCGCTAATATATCACAAAACGAAACATTCTTAGCCGTTATTATATCATACGCACACAATTTCTAGACGTAAAGTCAAATGTGTGTGCGCATTGTTTATTAATATAAATTATATTTCACATAAAATGTAAAACTAGTGAAAAATCTTTTGTTTCAAGATATTTATATTGATCACTGATATAATATTGATAAGATTAAATCTAACAAAATGGATATTGCCATAGTATCGGTATATAATATGTGAATATATGATATTGAACTTTAATCCGCAATTGTGTACCATCAATATTATTAAATTTTGTTTGTAGTTTTGAATACGCGCGTAGTTTTTGTATATTCCGGAATATCCATCTCAATATACTAATAACCACTCTTTTTCCCTTTTACTTCTCGTACTTCTTCATTCATCGATCATCCATTATCGCATTTTGTGTATTCGCACACTCGCATATCTTTTCATGAAAACAGACACACGTATGCACACACGTGTTTCTCAGAGTTTGCGGAACAACACGAGATTTCTCGATGGCGGATGCGCGCGCGCAGATTATATACGACCAACCATGTGCGGCTAATTACTTTACGCGATGGTCTAAAAAACGGACGAAAAAGGGAGCTAAATGAAAGAGTAGCGAACAAAATAACCGAATTCGCGCTCGCCGTGAGAGATACGCTGCTTGAAGGCAGCTTTTACCACATGAAAAAATCGCACCCGTGTGCGCGCGTTTCGTTTTGATGCCATACTGCTTATCCAAGGCGAGAGCGCGTCAAATATTATTTTTTCTTTTACCTCGTGCGGTTCAACCGCGTGTCATTACTAAATATCCTACTCAATAATTACTCAGAGCGATACAAATTATTATAAATTAATTCCACGATTGCTAACGATTTTTTATAATAATTTCTAAAATTCTGACGAATGAAACTCTCAGAAGATATTTAATAGAACGTAGAAATTCATGTTGAATACAATTGAATAATTCACATGTCACATAGTACACTAGTCACTGTATAAAATGCATTAAAACGCGCAGTAAATAATACAGAGATTGATGTATCGCGTTCCATTATTATCAAGTTTGGAATGTGTAATGATTAATAGGGCGAGAATTTATGATTTCGTCGCGAGGAATGTGCCATTCGAACTGCATATGGGGCGCAATAATGACACGAAAAGATGAGTTACAAGATACGTTGGAAACAACCTTCAACAAAAAGTGGCTTTTGTGAGAACGCTTTTGATTTATCGTCTCGGCGACCGCAAGCGGTTTAGAAACGGCAAGAAAAAGTTTCGTACGGCACACACGTATGGCGTCATCCACGGGTACACCGTCTAATCGAAATCTATTCTGACGCCAGGCAAACAGTATAAGACCTCCTCGGCTCATCGAACATATTGCAACCTCACGCTTCGGCAATGCCAATGTAATACTTGGAATACAATGCGGAAGAACTGGGCTTCCAAGACGGACGGATTGCACGCCGGAATCACTATAAGTTTTCAGAGTTCACAAAGCTGAAGAAGAGACAGAGGGCAAAGGGAAACATATTTATTAAGTATAAAGAAAAATATTTATGTTGTAAAGAAAAATGTAAGACGAGAAAGTTAAAAGAAATGCTTATCACATCGTAAACTAGGTCCTTTTAAAACAAGTTGGTACGTATAAAATAAACATGGACAACAGTAAACATCGATAGAGTTGTTACAGACGTAATGAGTTATGCAACATTAAGGAGAAATGAAAGAGAGAAATGAAGAAAGTAATGTCTTCTGCATGACTGATGTTGTTTAAATATTCGAAAAAGAAGTTTTTCAGTTTTTCGCAAAATTCTAACAAATTCACAGGAACAAAATAATACTATTTCTCGTCTACCCTTTGATATCAAACGTTCAGTATTACTTTTGATACCTCACGTATCAAAAGTAATTCTGAATGTTTGCAAAAGAAGCAAAGGTGTAGTGAGAACAAATGATGAATCGCAATGAAAAGTTGGTCGATGCAAGGACTTACAGCGTTCAACGGTATGCCTGACGAAAGAAGAAAAAGAAGAAGAAGAAGAAGAAGGAAAAGGAGGAAGATGAGAAGGGAAGTCAGGGTAGGAGCAAAAGGGGAGAGGAGGCACTCCAATTTTTCCGTAGGCGGGATTTTGAAACCTGTTTGAGCGCTTTGAAATCTAGAGAAATAAAAGAGCCGAGGCCAAAGCTGGGCGAGCACGTTTAGGGGAGACCGGGGAAGACGAGGAGGAAGAGCGGCGGCTACCGAAGGGACGAGGAGTCGAAGGAGGCGCACGGAATACACGAAGGATGGGCCGACAGGCCAAGAGAGAAGTCCGGCAAAAAGTAGTTCGCCGTTCATACACGCACCGCGATTCTTCTCGTTCGTCCGTTCGTTCCTTCCATTCTTATTATTCTTATTCCCCTTCTTCCCCGTCCTATTCCTTCTTCCTCTTTTATCGTCGTTACGTTGCCTCCAGCCTCCTTCGACGTTTCTCCACGGGGAATGTGCCATCAAGTTGAGACTTACGAACAGAATTATACTACGCACGCCTAATATATCGGATTGTCACTCGCGCGATCCCGTCTCGATTGTTTCTTCGATTGCGAGCTAATTTCGAGAGCTAAGCTCCTCCTGAGAAGCCATAAACGCGCGTGGCCGCGCATTGAGTGGTTAGTAATGGGTGTTAATTACGTGCAATTATATTGCGTATGTGCGCGTAGGATATATTGATCGGCGACGATTAGCTATTCACGGCAGATGCGCGTCTCCGTCTTTAAGCTATTAGCTATTCCCTTATCATCGAATATTATCGTTTAGTACGTTATGCATTAGAAATACGGAATTCAGAAGTTTGTCCTAAAACGATAATTTTGAGGAAGACTGATTCCAAGTTCAAAACATAGCGTTTCTTGAAAAAATGATTATGAATATCGTATATGGGTATATATCATATGGACCATTCAGAGAGAAAAACTATTCTTTGAACTATTCTTTGAATACCAAGCTGAAACATGAAAAGTAGAATGAAGGAGGATTGTTTCATTAAATATTTTCGATTTTATGAATATATCTTTTTCTCGGATATTTTTTGTACAATAAAAAATCATATCTGTTGAACTCGTTACAGACATTATAGATAGACTGTCAAAACAGAAAATTATTTCAATTTCAAAAAATGTCTTAGATACATAATTGTATACATTTTTATATTTATATTTTTTATATTCTATAATTACTGAAGTTACTTATGGAATAGATAACAGACACCGTTTTCTAAAAAAAACGCTTATGCTGCTTTCAACATCGATCTCACTGTCACCGAAGGAGAGTCTTACGCTTGTCCGAAAGTAACTTAACGGCTCGCTCACAATCAAAACGACGCGACGCGGCCACCTGACGCACTGCGTGCACATTTCCACGCTTACGCGTCGCTCCGTAACACTCGGTGCGGCAATTACCGACGTCGCCGGTGATATTTTTAGACGGTCATTGACAGTCTCGTTTATAGTCCAGGAAATCGCGATGCGGCGTCTCCGGCTTTTACACTTTAAGCGACGATCTCGCGAAGTAGGTCACGAAGTAGGATCATTTGTGCGTAGCTTGGGAACCGTGAGCTCGTTGACCGAGGCCTTAATCGGAGACAAAGTGATCTATGAATCTAACACCCGACAGACACGCGCGCTCATTTTTACCCACGAATCGGGTCGCACAGATTCGATGCGTCTCGTTAGAGAAAATCAGCGAGCGGCACCCCGCTACGAGTTCGTTTCGTGAATTGCACGCATTTACGAATGTGAGAAATGCAATTGTGCACGCACATGCTAATTTAAATTATTGCCGACTTAGACACTTGTAATTGCTCATCTAGTTTGCCAAATCTAAAATAGATGCACCTTCAAACGATTTATTTAAAAAATAGGTTTTGTCTTAAAGTAAATTAATTAAAGTAAATAATTTGAATAATACACTTGGAGAGTTACTTAAAATATTGTTTGACGACTCGATTTCTTATTAAATAAAAATATCATTTTTGTTCCGTAATTAGTGTTCATGTTATTAATTGAAACTAAAATTTTCAAAGAAGTTGTTAACATCATCCTAGAAATATAATATTCGAAATGAATGATAAAGAAAGTTTGTCTTTGCTTGCCACACCTTCGCTCTCTACTGAAAACTATGCTGAATAAATAAATGAAGCGACCGAAGCTTCGCTGTTTATCTCGTGCAGAAGTTTCGTCGGACCGAGAGCATCCACCCGGTCGTACAAAAGGTCCTCGCGATGTCACCATAGAGACGAGTCGTAAGATCGTAAAAAGTTGCGCACCGGCGATATAAAGCGTTTAATGCGCGACTCTTGAAATTCTATTTGCACCGGCGATGCCATCTCTGCATTGGCTTTTGCGTAGAAAGTTTTCGTGCAGGTATGGCAGTTTAGCGTGCCGAAACATCTTAGCGATGACGTCTCGCTCATCTTCCTTTGCACTTTTTCATTCCTCTTTCCCTTAAAAATAATAGGTTTGTTTTTAAATAAAAGATTCTCCAAATATCAGCTGTTATTTGTGGCATCTTTTCCGCGATAGTTATCTCTATGTCAAGGATATGCATTAAAGTCGCTGTGAAATTGGAGCGTCCCGTTTTCAGAATTTTGATATAATTACCAGATACAGTTCTCTGTGATTCTGTTTAAAGTTTTAAAGTTTTTGATATATAAGGGTCTATTACATTTCTTTATAAAATTTAATTATAAGACATTGATTAATATCTTGTTTAGCACTTAAAGTCTTAAAACAAGTCTTGAATATTTCGAATCACATACAATCGAAATTCTGACAAGATATATTTGCAAGTAAGATTTAATGACAAATCACAAGAGTAGCCAATAGAATTCGTAAAATTCTTCACCGAATTCTAATGAAATTCGAAACTCTCTCCGATTACGTCGTATCGCGTTTTAATGTTAATTAGACTGAATGGAGTTCGTTTTATGTAACTTGAGAGATTAAGGATTCCCGAAGGGATATTTCGAAATTGCGCAGTTTAGCGGGACGGGTGTAATGAAGAGTGCATCTTCTCCCGCGGGGTACATTGGCGAATAAATATCCGCTGCAAAACAAGTCGCGATACATTTCCGCGGTGTATTTTTACGAGAGATTTTTTTTTAAAGGTGCCAAATAATTCCGCTGTCGCAAACCGTGTGTGCCATTTCGGTCGATAAAAAGTATATAACAACGATAAAAATTATTACAGCGCGGTCAAACGTTGTTTCTGCGACGTAATCAATTATCGTCAGCTCTTTCGCGCCGCTAACTGTATTATGTATGTGCGACGTATTGAATTACCAAAAAATGGTGAAAAATGTACGCCACGTGGACAGCGAGATGGAAAAATTTACCGTGAAATATACGAATAATGGGCACAACATGCGAAATGGTGTGCGTATATAGACACGCTCGTCGGAACGCACCCGATAGACTTTTTGCACCTATGCCATGCGCTTTTCGCGCGCGATTTTATCAGTAACGCATCGTCACTATGTTTTACACATGCATTCGCTAATTGATTCAAATTGACTCGTTTTCAGTCAACTACAGTTGGCGCCGAGCTACACAACAAATATGTACATACACAAAAATGTAGCAATATACTAATATAAAATATATATAAATCGTCGACACGAGCATATATATATTTATCGAGTTATTATATTAGATTAATGCCAGAACTGCCAGACCGTCAAATTACTGATATTGACAAATACGAAATGTTGTTTTTTCGTTAAATATCCTTGTTTCTTTTCGAAAAATTACATATGCAGACAGACAAATTTTTTTACATCTCTACTGAAAAATAATTTTCAGTTAAATTTTGATAAAGTATTCTTAAAATTTGTTACATATATTTTTTATTATTTTATACGTGCTAAATATGTTTTTCACAGACAACTATACATATGTAACTTTTCTCTGTCAATGTACATATTTCATGGACATATTTGTCAGAATTTCGAAAGATATGTAGCATATACATTTTAAAGCATATATATCGATAGATATTATGCGTTTTTACTCAAAGTTCCTTTAGAGTAATTGGAGTAATCGAAAAGAATAAATTGTAGTGATATTCATATTGTATAAGCATCGAGAGAAAAATAAGCGGAGAGAAAAATAAAAGAGAATTGATTTTAGCGCTGTAACGTTCATAAATTAATTTTGTTCCCATTTTCCTGTTCAGTATCCAGTAATTTAATCAAACTTTAATCAAGCAGAAACTTTTGCGATAAAAATTGTTGTAGGACCAATATTAAATTTCATAAAATCAGAGTATCATTCATTTATGCATCTGGCTAAATGAGCAAGTAGGTCGATAATATGTTTAAAACAAGCACGAGTTTTCGTAAAAGTATTTGATTTTACCGGACTTAAACCAAGATTGCATTTATCCGATGTATTTTTGATAAATCTTTGTATAAACGTGGAAAATTGAAAATCAAATATATTCTCGTGTTAATTAAACTTTTTTCCATCATAAAAAGATAACTTTTTTTATTGGGAATTCCTCCCTACTGTCTTTTCCGGTAATAATTTGCCGCAATTACGAACAATTGCACGTTTGTAATGCATATTCCGTGAAAGCAAGAGCAGAAGCGTTTCCCGATCTACTTCTATCTCGTTTCAGACGAAAAGGGATGACAGCGAGGAACGATATCAGAACGACGCCGACGGAGAGGATGAAGTGTCACGAGGGTAGGAAGATCGAAGGCCTCCTGATCGCTTGCGAGTGGAAGCAACCAGGAGCGGATATTAAGGTCTCACAGAAACAGGTTCACGATCTGGTCGATGAAATTGGAATCCCAACGGTATGGCTCTCTCGTAGAGTCTTATCACGGTAATATACGCGATCGCGCCGGACAGAAGAGCAAAGTAAAGAAGGAACGCCTCGTCGTAAATATCACGGTAACGAATCGAGAACTGCCGAGCTCTCAGGACGATCGTTGCGTTACCGCGCGACGTTATGATCGACATCGATCTTCTGCGACTTATTTCCACTTATGGGTTATATAAAGAGTTGGACGGTAAAGTGGTGTGTACGTCAGTTCTTATGAAAAAAAGAGTTAAATGTGTTATTACACTATACTTGCAACAGCTCTAATAAACGTGTAAATATCTCAGAAGAAAGGAAAATTACCTTATTTCGTATTAAATTACGTATTATTTCGATCATGTAATATTTCTCTTTGTACAAAGCGTAAATTAATATTAATTAATTTCTCTTTGTATAAGCCGTTAATTAATCTTTCCTGTTCATTTACAAATCGCATTAACAGATCTCGGGTCAACCCTTTGCTAATAGAAATGTCGGAATATCGGTGATATCTAACCGGGAATTATCGCGGCCATGTTTCACTCAGCTCCGCTATAGGTAAAACAAATGTCCCCACTTAACAAGCGAAAATTTTATGCGGGGTTGGCTCTACGCGCGACAATCCCGTCCCCGAAGACGATCTCTTCCGGCGCGCGGAAGATGAAAACTCTCAATGTTCGCCCGCAAAAATGTCGAGCGCACGTCGCCATTAATTTTCCCTGCCGTTCCGTGCGTCGCGCTGGCCACTCGGATGTTCTCTTTTCAGCCCCAGCATTCTTTCTCTGCTCCTCTCCTCCGCTTTGGGATCCTACTACCGACCGTGTTGCTTTAGGTCAGTGCCGTCTCTCCGCTGCCACCGCCCTCCCTCTTTCTTCCTTCTCGAATCCAACTATGTTGCTCCGTTTCTCCGACGAGAAGAAACGAAGGAAGGAGGATAGGTAGGTAGGTAGGTAGGTAGAGCAAAAGGGCTAAGGCAGAGGGAATATACGAAGAAGGGAGAGAAAAGGAAAGACAGAAAGAGAGAGAGAGAGAGAGAGAGAGAGAGATAACTCTAACGAGCGGTTTAAGAAGGGATAAGAAAACCGCCAGTTGGTCCTTGGTTCGTTCCGAAGAGTTCTCTAACTCTTGCACGACTTTTTGGGCCAACTAGCCCTTCTGTCTATCGTCTATCTCTCTCATACCACTCTAGCCGCTCTTCGTCAAATTCATCTCCGTCTACCTCGCCGTGACTATCCTGTCTCCGATCTATTTCCAACCTATTCCAGCTTTTACCGTCCTATTTTCTTTTGTAATTAAAGAGCATAAATAAAAGCTTTAGTTTTCGCTATCCTGTTCCATTTATATCAAATATGTATGTGAGTCTTGTCTTTATTCTTATTTTTTTATTCCTAAATTAGATTGTATTTCCCACTTAACCACAAATGTGTATATCCACTATCAGTTAGAAAAATGTCTATATATATAGATATATATATAATATATCAATGTGTATGTGAGTATTCACAGTATTTCTGTGTTGCGCTCGAATCCATGGGTTTGCTAAGCCGAAATGACTATGCGGCTCAGTCATCTCTACAGGAGCCGGACCATCCTCAGAGGATCACCCATCTGGCGCCCTCTCTTGTTCGGAGTGTCTCTCGAGGAGCGAGAGGAACGACAAGGCATCCTCTCTTCGTCCCCGTGTCCCTTCCTCCTACGTCGCGCCCTTCTCGCCATCCTGTGTCGCGCACCGCCGATCGTACGCCCGATTGGGTTCGAGTAATTCGCCGGAGAGCCGGGGGATAACGCGAATAACGCCGAGATAAGCTGCGTACCGTCCAAACGTGCTTTCGATATCTCTCTCTTTCTCAACGTCACTTGAAATTTTGCCAACCAGCGCGACGCTTCGCGATAAAGGATTTGGCCATTGATATGTCGATACTAGAAAGTTATATAAATTTCTTGAGAAATCACATGGCGTGTAAAAGACGATCTAATCTTTCAAACATCGCTTAAACACTATTTTAACTTTTGTTTCTAGTAAAACTGTTTTATTTCTGTAACTCAAATGTGTACGGTGATGGTTGTTCGGTTTTAATGCCGATATAAGATTCGACAATATTTTTATAAATATGTATCAATTATTTTTAAAAAATCTGTCATGGTATAGATATCGCGCAAATAATACTTAAATAGGTAAAAACGCGATATACATTTTTATAATAGCCAGCTCTATTCCTGGAGCAGCACGGAAGGGTATTGTACCTTCGGGGATTTCGCAGATTTGGGGATTATACGTGCCTAGAATTTACATTTGGTTATGCGATCGCTTTCTCGCTGACCACGCAAAAGCAAAGCCGTTTTGTGAGGATTACGTTCTAGAGAACTATTCTAGAAAAGTCCGAGCGATTAAACATATATGAGCGCCGTGAGATAAACGGCGATGTTAATCCATGTTAATACAACGGGATTTTGGAATGTAACGTACAACAAATAAGAATATTATCGCTCTCTTTATATACGAAATTTCTTTCTGCAACCGTTGACTAGTAGTTTCTGCTTAAAATAAGATATTTCACTACAAGAACAGTGAATTATTGATTATATGTCAAATGCAATTTCGCCTTACGAGTATCTTTTCGTAAGTCGTAAGTACGTTTTCCGCGAGGTCATTTAGATAAAATATGCGGGCATCGCAAACCGTTCCAGTTTCCAATGAAGGCTATCCTTCATGTAGAAATTTGCATCTCTGTGGTTAATCGAAATATGAAATTAAAAAGATAGAAATATTAATCTATTTCCTAATAACAATGGAAAAAGCGGAATTAATTTATATCAGTGTTCAAGCTTGTTTTTCACAAATAAATCATAAAATTGCTCTCAAAGTTCCAAGAGTGCATCAATCATCGAAATGTAACATAAAATAACGACTATATTCGAAGCAAGTAAATTAAGTGAGAATGAAGTTAACGAATAACAAATCTGTATGCAATAATATTTTCGTTCTGCATAATACGATTTGTAGTCAGAAGAAACGGAATTGCAATTTGTATGACGTCCTAAAATCTCTTGGTTTTAATATGTGTCAGCTCCTTTTCGAGCATTGTATGACATTTAAATATTGAAACTCACATCACACAAAAAGGGTGATAAACCGTCTTGAATTTACAGATTAATAAGACTGTTCGAACTTAGAATAGATTGCAACGGTCATAAATGTTGCATTTTTCACAAAATGCAATACTACGTAATAAATACATGTTAATACAAGCATACACGGAAAAAATTTTATGTTAAATTTTACTATGCTGCCGCACCAACTGCGGACCATCAAGACGCCCAAGTTTAAATGCTATAGTCTTATAGTAAAATTACTATGTCCATAGCATTTAATGCTACGATCATAGCATTCAATGCTATAATAATGCTATGATCGTATCACTAAATGCTATGGACATAGTAATTCAATTTTACTATAAGACTATAGCATTTAAACTTGGGCGTCTTGATGGTCCGCAGTTGGTGCGGCAGCATAGTAAAATTTAACATAAAATTATACCAATGTACTTTGTGCGCAATATTCTGAAGAAGTTAGTTCTAATTTTATAATTTAAGCGAAATTTATATATATATAAGAAGAAATATATAGAAGAGGAAAATGGACTTATCTAGTTATGCCAGGAAGTCTCGTTAATCGCACGCACGCACATAATTTACTTTGGTTGCAACTAGTAGCTATCTTTCCCTATTAGTTTTCGAGCTTGCGGCGTGACGCGATATTAGCTTTCTTCTCTCGATTTGGCTCTTTAGCAACTTGCTAAGCTCAATTTGGTGGCGCATCTATCGTCCTCTCAGTGGACGCTTGCTCGCCAAGTGCGGTAGGTGAATCTCTCCTCCATTACACGATGTCGAAACTGCGCTAAATTACAGCTTCAAAACCGAAGAGCCGTGCCATCGAGTGAATAATCGAGGTGCAAGCGAGGGAAAAAGGAAAGATTTAAAGAGTTCCTTCGCGCCATTGGCACAACTGCCGTAAGTGCTCTAGGTCCTGAAGTTAACGCAAGCAACGTCGAACATGTGATCAGTTAGAGACTAGTTGAAAATTAGACTACTCTCTGGCAAAGTGCGTTGAGAAAATGAAACAAAGAACCATTTTGGCAGCAGTGAGAAAACTTTTAGATAAAAATTGAGGACATTTAAGTATAAATAAAGTAAAATCAAATTAGTTACTTATTGTAATAATGTTACTTATTGTAATGTGCCGTTTTTTATATTAATTTATATTTTTTTCTACAGACCAAAATATGTAAAAAAAAATGTATATTATATATAAAATATGAACGATCACACGCGAGGTGCATGTAAAAATTAGGCCGGTATCTCTATATCTTTCAGACACGAACAAACGACATTAGAAACAAATTTTCGACATTGTTCAGCGGATTCATTATCCACGAAGTTAGGTCTCGACAACAACTGTTACCCGACGGTGGTGGTTGAAGGCGTTGATAGTTGCGGTTGATGACTAGAATAGCGCATACTGGTAGCAGCTGTCATTACCCAGAGGCAAGCTTGCTCGTGACTAATCCTGCATGCCGATTCACCGTAACCTAGCCTGCGAACCTGCCTCTATACGTACATATACATACACACGATTAACGTGCTAGGTTACCCTAGGTTGTCATCCTGCTGCAAGGAAACCAAATCGATAGCGCGCGTGCTACGCGTAAGCGACCCAGTAACGCGACATCCGCTTTGCTTCTATCTCGTAAACAATCGAAATTTTTCAAATACCCCTCTAAGACATGCAATTTGAACGAATTTTGTAAAAGTATTGTCTCCGATTATCTAATTCCAACGTAACGATAACAATTGCCTTGCTTTATTATAGCTCGGCAGCTTCTGTTCGAAAATTACTTCGAGATTAACTAGATATTCGAAGATTCTCCGCACGTATTTTAAACCCTAAACAAAATTAAACAAAATCTCAGACGCGTAGTAATCCGTTTATTTTAATATCAAAAGTAGTTTCAGGTAATGTTTTAACACTTTTAAGGTAGATATTTTAGATGCTTATAGATTCTGTAACATTTTAAATTTGTGGAACATAGACACCGCATTAATTAAAGTTGTTCTTATGCAAATAGCATGACATAGACTTAAGCTGTATCAATTATGCAACTGAAAATCTCCGTTAACTTTTTTCATATCACATTGATAATAACGAAGAATAATTTAAGAATTTAGTAGCGAGTGTCGAATATGAGGGCACATGCAATACTTCCCGAAATATGTAGATTTGTTTTCTAATTGAAATAGATTTCATTCGACGATTTTGTTGAACGCGTTTGTTCATAGACGTGAAATTCGTGATATGTCGAGAGAAGGTGCTGTCGGGGAGCAAAAACTGTCTTTTTCTTTCTTGGAAAAGTTTCTGCTTTTCCCCATCTCGGTGAGCGTGACTATAAGATAATTAGAGAAAGAAACAAAAGTTACGTGAGCACAAATTATGCATCATCTTTTGGTCATACGAGGAAGAAAGTATTTGATACAACCTTGCTCCCCTTGCTTACGTTTACGTTTTATTAACCACATTATTTGTTTTTTCATACGAGACTCTCTCGCTGGCACCGAAGATTGCAATCCTATAAAATGATTTGACGCACCAAGTTAAATTTGTTATGTGTAATACGAGTAGAAATTGTATATAGTCTATAAAAATTATATTCAAGGATATAACAACTCCAAGGATGTAACAAATTTAATTGGACGAGTCGTCTCATTGATAATACATATGTTTAATTAATGCGACAAGTATTATTAAAAAATATTGGATAATTAGTAGGTTATACTCTATCTGGGTATTAGTAGCATTATAGGTGCTTAAGCGAAAAAAGGTGTAAATAAACTCGCTGTAAATATTAGCGTTGCGGGGGATAAATGGATATTATTTATACAGCGACCTGATAGCAGGCTATAAAAGCGATTTATAAAAAAAAAGATCTTCACGCCATAGCATCCAACACTGCACGCGCGATGGTGCAAAGACAAAGTACCTTCCCACCTCGAAACCTCGTGTTCTCCGAAGAAACGCCCTGAAAGAAACCTCTTCCGCCCGCCTAAGCGCGCTCTTTATCACGAAGAAGAATGTTTATTACGTAAACAACGGCCGGCGGCGTGATGCAAAGTGCTGGCAAGATAAAAAATAGTATCATAAGGTTCGACGACAGATTTCCGTATAATGCGAATTAGTTCCGATGTAAACACGCGGCACAACAGCGTTTCCGGCGCGTCGACGATGATGCCCCATTATGTCGGGTTATAACACTAAAATAGGAAGCCATGTTTAAGGGTGTTCTTTCTTTAAACAAGAAAAAGTTGTTTTTTCTTGCAAAATTTTTGGATAGAAGAATAAAGCGTGGAGATAAAATAGATTTTATTCGACTAATTTCTTGAATGCGTTTTTACTCGTAGATGTGAAATTCGTGATATGTCAAGAAGGTGTTGTCGGAGAGCGAAAACCATATTTTTCTTTCTTGGGAAAGAAGTCTCTATACTTTTACTTTAGATTGCGAGATATCAAGATTCTATTCTCCACGACGGAAATCGCATATAGCGGTGTATTGGGAAGCCTAAAAGCGAAATTAATTTCTGAGAGTCCGTTCCAGGAACTCGCCCGCTTGCCATCGGCTAAAATGTCCTCTTCGCCGAAAGCTTATCGCTCCGCGAAATTCAGTCGCGTGCTCGCACTCATGTACCCGCGTTAGCGACCGCCTGCAGCGGGTGGTGCCCGTCTGCGACTGCACCACACGTATACGCGTAGCAGAGACGCGCGCGCGCGCGTGCTCACGTTCACACGTACTTACATACACGCACGTATACACGCGATCGTAACGGATGGACACACGGCCGCAATGCACACGCTATCGATCCGCGTTTTTGCGCGGTATGTCAACTCGTTACCGGACGTTGATCGAAGAGCGCAAGGTACACAATTACGCGCGGCGAGGCTCTGGCGCACCGAGAAGAGGAGAATCGCCGAAGAGTTTCGCCTTTCCGTTGCGCGTAAAGCCGCTCTTGTACGGACGGAATTGAGCGATACACATACCGCGTTGAAGCCGAATGATAAACGGGCCACAGACACAGAGAAACGTTATTCTAGATCAGAGATAAGTTACTCTAAACCATATTGCAGATGCTTTAATAATATTCAATTCTTTGGTAACAAAATTATAAAGAAATGTCCGATCGAGGCTCCAATGTGAGATACGGTAATGTTCGTTATTCGTACAAAACCGTTCTAATTTCTCTCCGATATCACAGCGCGCGAGATAGAACGAGAGCTAGGACGACGAATCAGCGCGTCCGCGGGAACATCCGGAGAAGGTAAAGCTCATCGCACCGCCAGAACGGCCTTTTTTCCCCGCATCAAACGACTCGTTGGGAATGGTAATATTAGCCCGACGTTTTCCCGCTGATTTGACTTTAATATCGGCAAAGAGACGATATTCATTTCCGTAGCCGCGAGCAAAGAGCGCAATGAAAATATTGCGTTACATTCGCCGGCACGGTATTACCGGGCGGAAAGAAAAAGCGGGAAAGACTCCTTAGAACATTGTATGGCAGCATACGTACTTTAGACGACGAAGGGAGGAAAAAATATGTCAACCGCGCGGCACACAGCCGAGGTAAAGCGGATTACATTACGCGTTGGAAATATCTCAACCAACGGCGGAAAGGAGAAGGCGTAGGAGCAGGAGGAGCGAAAGAAGACGGATTCGCGGTAGAAACGTTACCCAAGTAAATGAGGGAAAGGAAAATACATTGAAACTCGAAGAGCTAGCGTCCGCTGAATTTTCCGGCTGACTTATATAATGTTGCGCGACGTGTGCCAAAAAAGTACGACGAGTCCTTCGACGATCCTGCCGCAAAGCCGCTATGCAAATTAGGCGTCTCTCACTTTGATCGCTCGAACATTATCTCGCGTTTAGTCATCTAGAATGTAATTGACGTGTCGATGGACGCTGCTTAAATCGCGCTGACTACATTAAATTTCTATTTAATCTTAATTTATTGAATTAGTTAATTTTATATATGAAATTTTTATTCTAAGAGGAAAATATCAGTACATATATTGGAGAAGTGATTAATCTATAATCTCTATTGATTAAATCAAATACTAATTGAAACATTGTTTTTCATTTTAAACTTTCGTGTATCTTTTAACATTTAATCCTCAACTATCAATTCGCATTTTCTTTGTCGGCGATACAATGTCGCATACGTACGATAATCGATTTCGAGGTAACTACGAAACAGCATAAGTAAGGTAGCGACTAACTATACGCGCTATAAGTTAATTCCTAGTTTCATACTAAGAAATTCTCTTCTCGTTCGTTGTGTCACTCGCGGCGTGGAAGGTTAAGCTGTTGCACGGCGGATTATCGATCCGCGGCGGAAAAAAGGCTGTTGCAATGCGTCCTATTTTAGGCTGCGAGCGAACGAGGCTTCGCACCGCGCGTTGTTCGGTTTGATTATTCTCTTCTCATTGCAATCGACCGCGCCGGACCTCACTCGTCAATTTTTTATGCAACGTTTCAATGGCCAGTCACAAGCGCGACCAAATACCCACATGTCCGTGTTACACTACAATGTACACGCGGCACATTTAAAATAATTCACTAAGTATTGGAATAGGAAAAATATTTAGCGAATAAACGACAATAAAAGAGTGTGCATAACAGTATTTGCTGTTGTTTGATTGTTTCCTTATGGTTTGTATTTCGAACTTTACACGAGATATTTTATAAGAAGAGTATCAACTGTCAGAAGCATTTAATTTCTGATAAATTTAACGATAACTTTTTGTAATCAACAAAAATGTGGTCATACGTGAAGCTTTAATAACAATTGAAATTAAGTGTGTGTTTGCTGTAATAGTTTGTAAACTTACATTCAATTTTTCGAGCACTGTACTATATTCTCTTGTATATACATCTCGATTCTATTCTCTTTTCTCTCATTTATCTTTTTTACATTTTTATTACTTTTTATATTTATTCAAATATCTTATTAATGCACAACACACTAAAAATACATATGCAAATTATTTTAATGCCTCGCCAACAGCCACGCCAAAATCAAAAATAAACTCACAACGACAAAATTTCATGCCGAAATGAAATCGCAGCTAGAAAGTAATCATTTTTTTCTGCGAGGTACTAGAACAATAACCAACTGATTTAGCGATATTAACTCGGGAGCAAAACGGGGAGTGCGGCATGCGAAACGACTCGCATAACATCATCATCCCGCACGCACACCCATAGCCGCATGCTTCGACAAAACTTTCGCCGCAAATTCTCGCATTTCTCTCTCTTTCTCTCGCTCACTCGACATCATTGCGGTTCCCCCTTCGAGAGAGGCCGGTATGGACGTTCGGCCCAACGCGACCTACCCCAAAATCGTCCGTTAGGCCTTCTCACAGGGGCGGCCCGACGCGCCACGCGCGCAATTTTGTTCACGGACGAAACTTTCGCCGTACCGCATCCGGCCCGAACCTTCCTTACGAGGTACGAGGTTGCGTGGCCACTTCTGGCATAATAATTGTCTGACGCGTAATATACGGTACAGTCCCGGCAGTGGTGGCACCGAGTGCCAGGCCTCCTTGTGCACGACGGAAATTGACTCGCGAGAAAGTATTAAATTTCAAATGACTAAAATTTTACAGCGTGCATATTTGGTTTATGCAATTTCTGTTTAAATCAATTAAAATGAATTTTGTTAACTCTCATTGAAAATCTGTCAAAGTATGCGCGAGAGAAACTCAAATATTAAATGTAAAATACAAAGTATTAAATGAGACAATCAAGTATATACTCAATATACATACATGCTCAACGATAAATTTTTTGTATAAAGTATCTTATATGTTCCTAATTAAACGCAATACCACGAAAATTGATCTTAATTGTATTCGGCTCAATGTGATAATTGCAAGAATAAAGAATTATCAAATTGCAAAAAATGTATATTAGTATGTTTTTATCATTTAAAAAAACATAAAAAAGGAAAAATTATAATATAGAATATGCTAAATGAAAAGTATTTACATAAACAGGCTAACAATATTACATCAAATTCTATTATAAAATATTATTTTTCATGTTTTCTATCATTTTATTTGCCAAACCGATAAAAGAGCGTACTTAAAAAATTTTAAATTTATGTCTTTTTATTTATTTTTCACGAGTTTCATATTTTATAATAATACAGATACAAAATTATTTTAATAAAATGTAAAATGTGAAAAAATTTAAATACATTACGTTCAATAGGTTCAAATTGAAACATATTAATAATACGGGAAAAAATATGTAATACAGATATCGTTTTTCTATTGAAATTTGGATATTTTGCACATCGATACTTTTAATTATAGAATGATGTAACGTAAATATAAGTCTACATTTCGATATATTGACATACAAAGATAGCCCGATTCAACTGATGTTGGCACAACTTCTTGTAAGTTAATATTGACATAATTTGGCTTAATGCAAAACCTAGACGCCGCGTAACAGTTGGTATTTGCTTTTCTTCCATATGTATTTACCATACTGCGCGTTGACTTTATCGCTTTGCCGTGAAAAAATGTCGAACAGAATTGACGGAAGAATCGCGCGTAAGCTTTTCATTAAACCGACGGACATGAGAAATATTTTAAATGTACTTGAGGTTAATATTTATTTAAATCCTCGCAAGTTTCATGCGATATGGAGATCTGCGCTTACTAATTCGCAGCGAGATGAAATCGAGATCACTGTTATCACGACTAATTGCGAAAAACCGACGGTTCGTGGGAAAATATATCTGGAAATTTTAGTGGAGAATTTATTTATTCAAATATCTTTAATAACATAATATAAAAAAAAAATTTTCTTCTCTCAAAGCAGCTTAGAAACAATAGTCATGTATGTCAGTATCTAATTAGCTGAAGATTTTAATTATAAAGAATCTCGCTTTTATTAAGGCGTTTTAGGCCACGATATTGTATGTTAATGATCCATTTTAGGCGAGGTTCTTTTTTACTGTGTGTGAGGGTCCCAAAATTTACTAAATTACTAATACCAATTATTTACTAAAATAACTGCAAGCTTTCAGGAAACTGATGATTATAAATTTATGCTACAAATTTGAAACAGTCGAAATCTGAAAAGCATCGCCTAGAGATTACTGTCTATTGCCATAAGCATTAGTTAAAGTTAATTGAGACTTAAGTGATTCTCCGGGAATCAATTAAACCACCGTTAACGTTAACCAACGCCAGTGAGAATAGTGTCTTTATCGGTAAATCCGTCGCTGTTTGCTGATGAATAGCCGTGAATGTTTCAGTTTGCAATTTCGAGGAGAATCATCGCGTGCGGAGGAGCTTGCGAGTAATCGAGAATCGAGACGCAGTGCGTTCGTGCGTGGGATCGCCGGATAATACGCGGCTATTTCACGCCGATGCTATCGCAACATTTTTACGACGCGATACAGTAACGCGTTACGGTATCACGCTCGCGCTACCGATAATTATCGTTAACGTTATTTTGCGTAATGCTCGCACTCGCGATGCGCGTTTTTGAAAGAAAAGGAAAGAGATAGAGAGAAGGGGGAGAGAGAGAGAGAGAAAGTTTTATTACACATACGTAAAACTTTAATCTGTATACATCAATACGAATTTATTATCTTTTCACACTTAACGAGAAAACGTTTTAAAATTTCTTATTTGATTTTTACAATTAGTTCTAAATTATTTTGTAAAATAAAGTGAGTAGGTATCTCACGATTTTATCAGAATTGCATCTCTATCAAAATTTATCACATCTACAACTTACAAATTGTCTTGGTGCTATTTAAAAAATCTATTAAACTATCCTGTCATTTCTCATAAAATTTTTACTATCAAAGCACACACACTGAGTTTTAATACACGAAATGCATATGGAAGGTTGATAAACCATTTGATATCGACAAATAATCGGTATTGCTGGTGTCGCGTCCAGCGATGGACCAATTTCCGAAATCCGACGCTTTTCGACACGTTTTATTCGCAGTGTAAGCTTGGCTTTTAACCCGTACGTATGTATACAAGGTCATTGACGCGGTACACTTTTATCGTTAAGTATGGTCGACGATGAGTGGTTTACACGCGGTTGAATCTCGTTGTGTTTTTTTTTTCCATTCCTCCGTTTCGCACGTATATCCTGTGTCGGAATTGAAACGACCGAAACGAACTGTAACCAGAATAACTCCGCGCAACTCGTTGCATGTTGAAACGAGTTCTTCAGACTTCGAGACGCTAACGTAATGAGACATGTGAATAATTACTATAATTAATTATGGACGTAATTACTGTATAGTTGTATATAAAGAGTTTTCTTAAGTATCTTAGATGTGAGCAATTTTACAAAGATTAATCACATTTTTATCTATTAATATTCGATGCTCATAACTATGATGTATCTTCTAGTACCTAATTATAACTTCTTTAAACTATAAGATGATTATACTGTTAGGATCAAACAAATTTCTATCATAATCAACGTAGCCGAGAAAAATAATCAAATTTATTAAAAAGACTCATAAAAACTAAATGTACTTGAAGCGGAACCCCTTCTGTAGACAAAGCAATGAAAACGCAATTAATTAACAAAATCCTTGGATTTAAATAAAAAATTTGCAACTTGAAAAACCGAATTCCAAAACAGAAGGCAAAATTTATTATACGTAAGAGCAAAATTAATTAAGCATAGCTCATTTCTGATAATTCGTTAAATAAATCGTCTGATGCTTGCTACTGCTTGTTCGTTTTTGTATTGATCACATAGCGATGATCGAGATGCTATCGGAACAAAATAAGTTGACCAATCTCGATACTCGCTCTCGAGGATCGACGATCGACGCTCACTCATATTCGGTGAGTGACCCGCAATCGCTTGTCTCGAATCAACAACCAGCAACACCAAACATTTATATGCTTACTGTCCGGCCTGAAAATATCGTACCCGAAGTGCACACAAGGACTCTGACCCTCCTCAACGACGATGTTCGATATCTGCGTCACGCTTTTACGTTAAATTTTTATTAACTGTCACGCGCTCACAACTTATATACATATATTGCATAAGAATGATTCTTCACAATGACGCACGTGTATAAATCATAGATTTCGTTTTAGTAAAAATTGCACGGATTTATTAATTACATTGTTTTAAAATTTGACGCAAATTTAAATTATATACAAATAATTTAAAAATTCGATTCAGTTTAATTTAATATCAGTTTTATAAAGTTTCTAAATAAGGTTTTATTATAAAAAAATAATTAAGTATTAAAAATAAAAAAGCAATGGCCAATAATCCTCCCAATTTTGTTAAAGAAATTTCAGTTTAAAATTTGCGAAGAGAAATTTAAATATGGTCCATGGAATCTCCTATCACGAGTCTAAAATTTACTTTTGTGAGAGAAAAATAGACGAGAGTATAACATATATGTAATATGATATACAAATGTCGCTAAATTTAAGATACTATAATAGTTTCATGCGGAGAAACGACGGCCTTCGGCGTTCAGTTTCACTCAGTAGTCGGTATTATATAGGTTACCTGATTGCAAAAGTATCTCGTAAAAAGCATTGTGTAAGTAAATTTTTCTCAATATATACTTTATTTCAATCTTCACAAAAGTTTTCATTCAAAATTATAACGCGCGTAGCTATAATTAATGTAGGTCAAACATTTCCATTATCAAACTATAATCGAATTACGTTAAAATGTTATATGCAATATGAAAAACATTTTAAACATTTCATAATAGCAATGATACTTTTTTGCATGTGTGAAAGAGGCAAAAATAGCGCTCGCACGTTGAAAATTTCGAAAATCACGAACAAACGGGAAATTACGAAAAAAAATTCGCCGAACAAATTCCTATCAATTGTATTAATTTGCCAATTCTTCCAGTGAGAGAACGCAATAAAGTTTCGCTGTGTTGCGATGCGCCGGATACATCGCGTGTGCATCGCGAAGAGTTAATCGAGTACACCGCGGCTAAAAGACGGCGCGGCGCAGCTGCTATTTCGACCTCGACGTACGTCGTACGATCCCGATCCCGATCCCGATCCCGATCGATACGATTATTATACAGCCAGCAAGAAGGCAGTCGACCTCGATGTCCCGCGTCCGTTCGCCGCATGGAAAACTTATAATTTGGCAATGTCCACGCGATGACGGTGACAAAAGAAGTGCGCGGCGCGTCTCGAACGCATACGGCGAAACGGAAGGAAGAGACGAACGTGGAGGTATCACTTCGCGGGGGCTGATAACCGTGAACGTCTCGTGCGCGCACATATGTGCACGGTGCACAAGCACAGGCACAGGCACACGCGCGCACACGTATACGCGCGCCTATGCTGAATTATGCAGCCTGCATATTTTCCGGTCTGTTTGGTGGGTCTCAAAGCCTAACCGGTAACCCGGCAGTCTGCGCACACGCACACGCACGCACACACACGCCGGGTGACTCGTCTGCAGAAGCCACGCAGAACGCGCGAAAATTTTTCAATTTCACAGCAGGCTGCGCCTGCAAGAGAGCCCGCCGTGAAAGAAGAACCTCCCTCGAGCGGGGACGATTCCAAACTGAGAATAGAATAATGATGGGGCCGCAAAGAGATTCGCAGAATTTCTTTGCGACAGGCGGCAATCTCGTTCTCCCATTATTAGCTTCTGTACGCTCAATCTGGATAGAAATGTCTCGCGACATTTTTTTTTCCCGATATATAATAGGTAATCAAGGAAATATGATTATATTATATTATTATAAATAATTTATAATTTGCCATAGCAAGCAATTTTATTTATTGAGAGAACTCGTAAATGAAAGATAAAAAGTATGGAATTTTAATTATAGATTTTAAAGACAGATCTGTGACATTAATTGCGAAGTATCTATGAGACTGTATATATGGAGTATTAGGTAACTGCATGATCATTCATTACATTAGATCCTAGAAACTTTGTTCCTAAATGGAAACTACTAGTCTACGTCGCGCTTCGTAGGAGACTTTGTCGTTTATTATAAATTATAATTCAATTTGCCGCGAATGGTCATGATATGACAGCGACGAGATGTCGTCGGCGTATTATTGTAACGCACGTAATTCGCCGATTGATCGATCGACGATGATTTAATGAACGCTGGCGAACCGGCATCGTTGTGCCGAATCGAACGATGCGTAATTTCCGCGTGGCCGGTTTATAAATCCTGATTAATTATTTGTCACTGAACGTAGTACATGAGTACTTTGAAAATTCAATAATTCGGCGGCGCGGTTTATAGCCCATTATTCCCTGCGAAATTAATATCTACCGCTCGGGCCGATTATTTCGACATTGAAAGCACTGTTGTTTTGATTAATCTAAACCGTAGCCGGAAAAAGCATCTATCAACATCGGAAACCGATCCACGACCGAGAGAGTAAGCACAATGTGCGTCGCGCGATGCGAATTTTATCGCAACTCGGTCCCCGACAATGCACAAATCCTACTTCGTTTCTCTCTCTTCTGCCCATTGTCATTCAAAGAACCACTATCAAAAGTCTGGATGGTCCATGAGAGACCACTAAGCCAACGAGCCCGAACGAATAGAAACGCATGACTTGCATTTCTGTGACGGATTGCGTGGAACTTTTTTACGTCTCTCGTAATTTTATAGAAAACCTGTCAAATTACGGGATGCCGTTACTCCGCGTACACGTATAGACGCACGCACATAATCGTGCAATGAATCTACATAATAACCGACAACAGCATTCGTATATTTTCTATCACGCCATCGATTTGTTTTCGCATCTCCGCCATTCGCCTATATACGTATAGCGCGTTATGCCTATTTGTTCGCCATTATCGATCATTTGCCAAGTGCTTGGAACTTTAACCCTTTTACGAAAGACTCGTGAAATTCCATGAATATCTATGTTTTTAGTTGAATAAGAAATAGAAATTTGTAACATGCAAGATACAAGTCTAACGGTAATATTTCATTTGTTGTGCGACAAATTTTTTAAACGTATTGATTGGCTACAAGATAGAAGATTTCTAGAAATTCGAGAACTTCTCTATTTTGTAACCAATTAACATGCTTAAAAAATTTGTCGCGTACAGCATATGAAATATCAACCTAACAGTGCATAATTGTCTTTTTGTCGTTGGAAATCAGTGCGATTGTATTGCGAACATTACAATTACTATACATGTAATACGATTGATTTGTTTTTTAGCTGTACTAAAAGTTTCATCTGTTTACATATAAATTTATATTAGCTAGTTATTATAACACAAATATAATTTTAATATTTTTGTAGAAAATTGTAGAGTTTATTTCATATATATAAACCTACACATTAATATATAAATTTTATATACGATATTATATTTTAATTATTATGAAAATAAAATAATTAAATTATTTTACTGCGTGAAATATTAACTAATATTAATTTCCTAATAATAACATTTGATTACATAACTGTAACAAAGCGCAAAAATAAGTACAGCTAAAAAACAGATTAATTGGAAAATTGATTGAAACTCGCCATTTCGCGACGTCCCTCGACGTCCATCGATGCATCTTCCGCTGCAATTATATGTATTTGCAATACTATTCGGAAATGATGCAGGAGTCTTTCTGCGTCGTCCCATATCGATTGCACTTCATTTCGTTTCACTTAATACGCGAAATTCGCGACACACGAAAATTCACAAAATTGCAATTTTAACAAATTTAATAATTCACGAATTTAATTAATAACTCTAACAAGTATTTGGTTAAGGAGTTCTATATGTCCATACTTCACTTTACATCACTTCATTTCATGTACAATGCACTCGCGACGAAAAATCTACGATTTTATTTGCAAATTTATTCAAGAAATATTTATGACAAGACACGAAATTTACAAAAATTTTTTAACGATAATCTATCACAAAGTATTTACGAATTAAGTTTGAAATACGATTAATCACGATCTTGCGCGGCAATATTAACATGCGACGCGCGCACTTTGTTATAGCGAAACGAAACTTACGAATCCGTTTAATATAAAAACGTTGTTTTGCAATATTTTTGCGAAGATTAGAAGATTACTTCGCTTCGCAATGCCTCTGCCTGCAATATTCCTGTGAAGATCGCTCCGCCTCGCAATGTGTCGCAAAGCACAATCTTTTTACGAATATTATTTAACAGAAATTGATTGAAACGTGTATAAAAAATACAAATTTAAACATTTTAAAAATTTTTAATAATATCGTTAAATAAGATTTATATTCCTATTAGAAGCGAAATACTCGCAAAGTAAATAAAAAATAGAACATTTTTTAAAGGCCGAATTGCAAAATATAATGCGGCCAGAATAATTATAATTTTATAAAGTTTTCTATCTTCCGCGAACTTAACTCAGTTTGTTTTTACGTGGTACGAATATTATTATATAAATGACTAAAAATTGCAGAAAACGAACAAAAAAAATAAAAAACAAAAAATTGCCGTATCAAAGAGCGTAAAATAATCGCGATCTATAAGATATGACAGTTTTGAAATCATATTCAAGCGTCGATTTCAACGCTAATTACAAAAAACATCCCTGCTGAAAATTGAAGCGCCGATAACAGATATAAAATTAAATCACGATTGTATATTTTGTATTGTAAAATTATAATTTATATAATTTATACATCAGGTCGGAAATACATGTTATAACAAAGTATTCCTATTTTAAGCGATTTATTTTGGTAAATATTTTTTTTAAAGCGAGAAAAATATGACTTATATTTCTTTTCCGCTCGGCGCTTCGTATGCAAACAATCATACCTGCATGCAAAAATCTACCCGCGAAATGAATCGCACTGATTTCAGATCTCTAAAAAAAAACCATTACCCGTACCCTAAATTCTACTCACCGATGCTCCGTCTATCCAGAACCAGCTGCATCTCGAATCTGGATCTGCGATAAAAATATAACATCGCCAATTAGATTTAAATTGAACGAACTTAAATTGTCTTTTATACAAAAATCAAAATTTCATGATTTTAAAAGTTTAAAAATGATCGAAATAAGCTGATTAAGAATGATATATAAATGAATATGTGATCTTGAATTAACGTGGAAATTATGAAATATATTTTTTGAATTATATTAACACATTTATGAGTAAAAAGAGTTACCCTTTCCGAAAATCTAGTCGGCGTTGGGAAGAGATATCTGAAAAGAAAGATATAAAAGTTGAAAGTAGAGTAAAAAAAATTAATGACCCTTGCATTTTTTTACTGATATTCGGCTAATAAATGACTTCATCTATCTTTTTAAATAGATCACTCAAATAATAATTATTTGGATTTATCCTACTCAAAAAAATTGACGAGATTATTTATTAGGTATAGTTGAATATTTGCCAGTAAAAATGCAAGTCATTAATTTTTTCAACTTTTATATCTTTTTTTCGGATATCTCATCTCATTACCGACTAGATTTTCGAAAAAAGCAATTCTTTTTACCTCTAAATATCTATTGCAGTCTAAAAATTTTGATTAAAATCCAAGTTACAAGGATTTTAAATAGAAAAGCGCGTAAGGACTTCCTCAGGACTCAACGGATTAATAAATAGACGGGAATAGATAATCAGTTTTACAAGAAAAAGATAATTTATAAGTAATAAATAATTTACTTACCCCACGATTGCTTCGTCGTTGCCCGACGCCACCCAGGCCTCGTCCTTCTCTCAGCTCTTTCGCCGCTGCCTCGCTGGCGCTTCCCCGACACTCACTCGCGGTAAAGACGATTGATCACGATCGCGCGATACTTTACACGGCACTCCCGATATTACCTGTACGCGACGCGCACTTTAGTACGGCGAACAAACAGCGCGAGAAACGTTACGATCCGCTCAAGACTCGCGACGCACCGAATTGGCACAACGGCCGCAACGCTGAAACGGTTAGGAAGGAAATCCGAAAATTGCGCGGCCAACTTCAGGCGTTATAGCCGCCGCGCCCCGCGACGCGCCGCGTCACAACGACGCTACTACCCTTAGCTGCACAGACTGCACTTTATACGCACTTCCGCACTTCCGACTGAGATATGTATATTCCGGATCTTCCTATAACAAGCGTTTTAAAGAGATTATTACATTAGTACTACATGAACACGCAAATAAATATGCTAATTAAGACTGAAAATGCACATGTTTAAAGCGCAATACCCGAATATGATCCTCGCTTTGCCGACTGCTCGAGTAACTTTATTTCGATCGAATAAGCGTCACGTCGTACGTGTTTTAAGAAATCGCCAATGTATGAGCGCCAAGTTGATACTGCGCGGTTGATAAATGTGGCAATGCGAGGCTAATGAATAAAACTGTATATCTACCAATTAACCGCGTCGCGACACCGCGCACCGGTCAACTCAGACGCGGCCGATCCGTCGACGTTCCATAAATCAATAAATCATCGAGAAGCGTCGAGAAATACATACGAGAATTAGATTGGCAACTCGATACTGCGATACTACGTGAATTGAGTTGACGATTAAGACGCGGTTGTCCGAAAATCTATGATCAAAATTCATATTGTCCACACGTGATGCATCTCTGATACCCAAAACCTGGGAAATAGCGTGTTATTAATAAATAATTAATTAATTACGGTCGATATATCTCACGGCTCTCTTTACTTGAATCTTCCGACGAATTCGCGTATATTACTCCGGCTCTCAATTCGAAAGCGACAGGCGCCGCGAATGTAATTACATTGAAGTTGATTACGTTCGAATTAATAAAGAATTCAAAGAACGACGCGAGATTCGATTTTAAGTATTGTTAAAGAAGAAATTATCTACCCGTGACAAAACAATTCCCATTCCCTCAATTCCCTGTCGCTTTAACGCTCGCTTTAAACGAACGGACTCGCGCGAATCATCCGCCTCAATAAGTAGTCGCGGCGTCGAGATGCTTACGAATTAGTCGCGGGAGTTGACTATTCACGAGGGGACTGACAATCGCTAATTGTTCACGGGGAACGATCGCGTTTCGATAAGTAACGCGACAACACGCGGAGCGACTCGCGCTGCCTGCTTACAGCTCGAGTCTCGGCGGGCGAATGATATCGCGGCGACCTTGCGTAAACACACCGGCGCCGCGGCGCGCCGTACGTTACAATACAAATACCAATACAAAACAGCGCCCCAGCCGAACCGACCAAAGCATTTAATTTTGAAAGAATAGATTGTAAATGAACGCTGAATATTCTGCTCCTTTCGTATTTTAGATTAATTAATCGTCCGCATCTACACTCGAACAGTCATATCGCTTGAGATTACAAAATTAAATACAAAATTGTTAAATAATTTAATGCTTCTGTTAAGTAATAATAGAGAAGAATAATAAAGTTACTCTTTCTTGATTTCACGATTGAAGAGCATATTTTTAAATCATTCTAATATTTTTACAGAATAAAAATAGATCGAAAGAATAGAATTATATTACGAAATAAAGGAAAGCGTAAAGTTTTCAATAATTAATCTCCGCGAAGGAGATTTCAAATAATTTAAAAATAAACATTTTTATTGCTAAAAAATGAAAATTTGATATATCGTAAAATGTATTAAATCTAAATTCTAAAATGCGGAAAAAGCTCTGTAAAAATTTACTTTCTTATGAACTCCCTCTCCTGCCATGCTGTATTTCTCTGTTCAATATTTCATGATACACATTTCATTTTTTCTCATTTTAATTCAACACTAATTACGCGTGTGAAATATTTTTAAACTTATTTATTATATGTTGCAAATTTAATATTTCTCGCGTATATCGCCTTTTGTAAAATACAAATAAATATTCTAAAAATTGCTAATTTTATAACACATGAAAGCAAAATTCTGATTTGTTATAAAATTTAGAAGAATTTATATATACGATATATCCAGATGTTATAGAAATGTAATAAAATTCTTTTTCGACGTAATACCGTGATATTTATAAAAATCATTAAACGTTAAATTATTTTTGCGAAAAGAATAGAATAAACTATTAATAATAACTTATTAAATTTTATATATAGTGGACGTATATATAAACTATAATATTATTACTAAATTATTAGTTGTTATTACTTATAATTATAATATACATTAATATTAATTCTTATACCGAATATTAAAACGTGGGAGGGAGTTCATTAAATAATTAAATAATTACAATTTTCCTACTAAAAATATAATGAATTATTTCGATTATAAAATATCCACGTCACGACATATCAATTAAAAACTATAATCGCAATATACATTATAATATATATGTGTGTAAATATGTATGCATGCATTAATGTATAAGTATAAAATGTGATAAAGACAGAACATCGTTACTTCATTACAACGAAATTATTAAGTCTTATAATGAAGAGAAGGAATTGTAATACTGCTGTAACATTGTTCCGATTAAGGAATCGTCTTACATATTTTAGCGTGTTAAATATTATCGGCGCCACGATATAGTGTGCGTATCATTATTGCCATGCTCACTCGCGCGCGCGGAGCGCGTAGTATCACGTACGGCGTGATTGACCTCCGCGAGACCTGAACCGAGCGCGCGCCTTAGCGGCGAAGAGCGTCCTACCCGAATGCCTGACAGGATCAGAATGAATAGGCATTACGAGCTGCGTGTATCTTTTACACACCGGATTTTTTTTTCTCCTCCCGCATGGAACGCGGCACGAAAAGAGTATACGAATATGATTTATGCAGTACGATTACAATCGATGTATATCCAATATGAATTTATTAGAGATATACACTCATTAAATATGAAAATTACTTATGGAAAATATGGATTTGTTGTAAACACATATAATATATTTAATTTATTTATTTAGAAAATTTATTATTATATATTGAGACTGAATATTTCATCGTAATCTACTTAATTTTTCAAAAAAAGAGAACACATTTCTTGTTATTATATAATTTTTAAGGATTTTCAAATTTTTATTTATATAAAAAAATGTAGGGAATAATTAATAAGAAATTATTTCATTCAGTTACAGTTACAGTTAATGCATTGTGTTTCGTATTATATGTACATGATACAGGATATATTATTATCCTATATTACATTATTATCTCATTCTATACGTATATTTTTTATTTTATTATATTATCTTGCTCTCTTGACTAAAATTAATTTATTAAATACACAATTTAATATTAATTTATTACAAAAAATATAAATACTATATTACATATTAATATGTTCTCTCCCTCCCTCCCTCCCTCTTTCTCTCTCTCTCTCTCTCTCTCTCTCTCTCTCTCTCTCTCTCTCTCTCTTTCTCCCTCCCTCTCTCTCACTAAATTAATTTATTTATATAATTCATCATTTTCTAAATAAATAAATTAAAATATGAATGTTTGATATCAATTATCTAATCTATAAACAAATTTTAATAATAAACTTTAACTATAAATTAGCGATTTACAAATCAGCGTTTTTAGTAAATAAAAAAATAATTTGGAAACTACGAATTATTAGGAAAATTAAATGCAAATTGATAAATAATCAAAATTTTAAATGTAATAGTTTGATATTTGCATGCAAATTAAAAATAGATTAAGACAAATAAATTATAATTATTCGTTAAATAATGATTGATTATAAAGAACAGACAAAATCCGTGAAGAAGTTTAGTTGCGTCAGTGCGTAATTAATAGCGATTATGAAGAAATTACAAGCTCGATTGATACGAATGTCACTATTATTTTAGACAAGCCTACAATCGTTGTAATAATTAGACCTAAGCGCATGACCATAGGAAACAAATATCAAAACGTGCAACAGGTAGCTTCAGCAAATAACGTTCATCACTTTTGATGGAAGAGAGAATGTAAAAAAACAAACGAATAAATTACTCTGGCGCCAGCGAATCTTCAAAAAACTGCTTTATACCGTGTCAAAATAATTATGCACAAATACCGGCATATGGGAAAACATCACTTTTAATCGTTTTAATCACATTTTACCATTATACCATTATTCCTTTTAACAGCTCATTTAATTATGGCTGTATAAAAGTGCAAATTCAAAAAGTGGCATTAACGTCTGCTTTTACCTTGTCCTAATTGCCTTCTCCTTCCGTCTCCTCTTAGCGAGCATCGATTAGTTCTTTTCCTCGAGACCTGTCGCTGCAGTTTCTCGTCACTGGCCTCGACACTCCGTTTCGCCGACTTTTGCACATTTTTAGAAATTCAGGTTGCGTTAAATTGTCGGGCACGAATTGTGCTGGCCGCGTGTTGCACTCTGATTCGATGGCGGTCACGTCTACGCTGCACGCGAACCTCGATCGCACAGCACGCATACGTCGACTGAAGATGGCAAACCTAAAAGAAGGATTTGGCGTCAATAGAATTCATTTCATACATGAATGAGAGATATTCATTGTATTCGGAAAAAATGTTTGTGTCTTATTTATGTAAATGGTTCATATATGTAAGTATCAAGAAACTTAAGAAAAAGGATTTTTTATGTTCTCTGGGAGAATAGTTCTGTCAATGCCGAGGCCAGTAAATATGTAAAATAATGTATATGTATGTTAAAACTTCGTTAAAACAAGAATATTCTATAATAACAATTACAAGGTATTATGGTAAAAAATGATCATTGGCCTCGTGCATAAGTAATTTGCAATCATAATCTGAATAATCGTAGCGCAAATCGAGCCACTTGTAGTTATCCTGATAACAAATGCCCGCGAGATTCCTAGAACTACGTAAGCAACGAGAAAACGAAAAGTGCAACCTAAAATGATGCAAAATAGCGCTATTATCAGAGAAAGATAATTCTTCTATATATCACTTAAATTCTTCGAAATGTGAGAGAAATGCTGCTCGAAAAAAGAGAAATCTAATCACTTCTCGTGAGGCCACTCTGTGATTATCATCGTGACAAATTACAGAAACAGCGTGACACACATGGCTGCACCATGATTTAACGCGATATACAAATTATCCAACTTTGTAGTCGCCGTTGTAATTCGAGGGGTATGAAGTTATTGAAGTTACGATTGCGGGTCTGGCGTATACGGTACTTGATTACTAGGGCGATTACAAAGTTGTTCCCTCTCGAATGCCCCTTTCGTTTTTTTTCTACAGTAGTAGCACAAGGTCGCCAGAAATTCGATAGCGTGTGGCAATTGTTTGAGAATTGACCACCGTACGGGAGCGAAAACAAACTCTGGAATTCGATTGAACATCATAGAATAGCCAACAATAGAGGATTATACATTTAAAATAAATAGCGGCGAAATAGCGCAATAAGTAATAAACATGATAAAATATGCAGATGATATCTCTATCAGCTTTGAAATATATATTAATGTATTCAACGTAAATTTGGGAGGTAGATCGATCGTCCAATGTTCATAAATTACAGTCCATTCATCAAGCGAAAATAATAAATTATGATGTTAACAACATCGGGACGTCAACAAAATAATAGAAAACACATTATTCAGTCGAGAGAATGGGCTGTGACCGATGATTCTCTACTGAGCGAGGGAATAATATGTAATTATTATTGCCGCAATTATACGCAACCAACCACATAATCTCTCCAAACATTGTAAATATTCTCTCCGACAAGCTGCGCAAAAATATTATTTTAGCCCCTCTGTTTATAACGTTTTATCTGTCTTTTGCCCTCGTCAACAAACCCTCATAATTAGTCCAATTTCGCGGAGGGTATATATGGTATATACTGGCTTTTTAAAATGAAATACTTACTACGTTTTCTGCGAATTTTCTACCGCTCTTTCTTTTCCCTCTCAATGCCAGTGACGTTAATTGCTAGCACTACTACCCACTCCAGGAAACCTAAATCTTTAAACGGTTTCATCAGTAGCGAATATCAATCAACATTACCAATTCTCTCTCAACTGAAGGAAAAATATCAAGAGACATTTTCGAATTTCCGCGGACATATTTCGATAATTATGGAATCGTTCAGTTAGACGGTAAAATTTATAATTAAAAGATCGCGCAATTAAACAGCAATTATTTTAAAAGAGCTCTACCTACGAAAAATTTCTATTCATATATTTTTACTTTAGTAAATAACTGATGTACATAGTTATATTATCTTCACTTTCTCCTTTTTTTCGACTATACAACATCTCACCATGTAAATTTAATTTTTCCTCGCGTATTTTTACTATGTAGATTTTTAATTCTGGCGTACACAATAATTATGATTAGTAATTCAATGTTTCGAGTTCTGTTAAAGAAAGGACATGTATAAGATAATTCCCCCGCAATATACTCGATGGAGAAAGACATTATTATAGAACTCATCGCCTTCGTATATTATCTAACATACACCAAAAGAGAGAGATATGTTTCCTCCATAAAATAATTAACATGGAAACGAGCAGCAAGAGACTTCGCGTCGCGATACTGAAGAAAACATGAAAATAAACAGCAGTCCATTATCGTTCCCTTATTTCTTCCTCGCCAAGTAATTCCGCGAGCCATCAGATCGCCAAGAATTCATCGAACCACGGTTTCCATCGCGTAATAAATTTTTCCTCGAAGAAAAGTTATCGCAGAGGTCTTCCTTCGCCCCCCTCAATCGTGTTTTGCAATAATTACGAGGCAATTAGACACTATACAACATAACAATGAATATTTTATTGCAGGGACTTATTACCAGAGGGGCTATTATTTTTGCGGGTTGGCAGCTAACATTGGCATATCCCACAATAGACTTCTTCCTTTTTTTCCGTTCGACGGAGAATGTCATTTCGATGTCGTTTCGCGTTATATAGGAGCGCGTTTATATTAAATCGATAGTTCCTTAGCGGTGACGAAAATTGCGGATATGTTGGCTGCTGCAGCCCACGAAAAGCGGACGTCTGAGGCGTCAGAATTTAATTACGGAAATGGAAGCGGCTTATAACTGTCGTAGCACCATCGCTACCACCATCATCACCACCGACACCGGAGTTTTCCGCAAAGCACGGTTCCGGTCGCGCGTCTGCAAAATGTGAAAGCAAACGAGTTTCGCTTATGTATTCAGTGGAAGACACTGAGAGAGGAGATGTGATACGACAATGGTCACGTCGATCAACCTCCGAATGCAGATTATACGCTATTTCTGAGGATCTTGTGGCTCTCGACAGTCGGATAGAAATGTGAGCTGGATATAGATAGAAATAAAATTATTGGTACATTAAGTAGCGTGATATCCAATTTCATTATGCACATTTCTTTTTTCACTCAATATTCAATTTTAATAATCACAAAATGTTTAATAAACTGCGTAAAGTATACAACTGTGTTATATGTAGATAAAAAATTAGGAGAGAAATATATAACTTTTACGGAATAAATGATCTGAAAAAGCTCGAAAGACGATAATTAATCTTCACGTTTATTTATTCGTTTTGCCAAGCCATCTTTCTTCCGATTCTACGAATTTGCAGCAGCCAGTCTACGTTATACATAAATTACGAAGCACGGTATAAATTATGCAACGTGCTGAAAGAAACTCATCAGAAAGACCGTTAACTGAGAAATGAAACGCTGAATAAGTAACGACTGGCTAAGCGACGCGGCATTATTAATAGCAACATATTCTTTTTAATTAACAATTAAAACGACTTTTCGGTCAATGTTCTGACCATTGACAATGACTCAGGAACCAACGGCAATGTATTATATTCTATATCGAACGAATGTCATACGCTTATTGGTACGTAAAATATAGCGAGGCAATGTATACTTTTATCTAGTTTGTAATTAGCGATTGACTAGTCGGTCGATCTTTTATCCTTACGGGTTTCTTTCAGTCTTTTGATTCATCAATACACCCCTACCGCCATCATTTCATCTCACTGGAATGGATACGCATTGCTGCATCGGTCAGCAATAGCATTGCAGCATTGGACATCGATTAATTTTTAATACTATGCACGATACTAAAAGTGTTTGCCGTTCGAGAAAATCATGAAGCGACGAATAAACAGAAAAACTAACCATCAAACTTCATTACGTTATAATAATTAAGGTTTGTAATCTATATTAAATAGTTTTTGTCTCGTCCGATTTAAGTAACGTGAATGAGAGGGACATTGCCGAGCTAATTGTTGAAAAGTGTAATTCTTAATTGTGCATTATAAGTTCGTATGAGATAGAGCAACGTCATAATTCGTAATATGCGCTCTGATTTACTCGATGAGACAGTTATGAAAATACTGTCAAATCTACCATTTATCACGTCACCGAGGCTTGCACACGTTTACGGTGAAATTATTTTTGCACGGAATTGAATTAAGTTTGATCGACAGTTCGCGCTTTTTATGATGGTCCATTATGCTGCAAATAATTTTCGATAGATCGAATCGATTACCGCATGCTCTCGAAATCTATTGCGCTATATGTCGTTTTTGCGCGCGTATCACATCAATCTACGAAGCGTTACACGTCACTAATAAAAAACTGGCGATAGACAATTAATTCTGTGCATTATGCATCGAGAGTGTGCAACTTTGAGTGTACAAAGCAGAACCGTTAAGAAAAGCATTTCAGTAAAAATAAATGGATATTCCATAGTCCAGAGAACATTCGGTACAAGAACTAGTTTAAAGAATGATTTCCAATAAGTAGAAAATAAAAAATAAAACTGTCGAATTGCGGACTGTATAAAACGCATGACAATTAAAGATACTTATGGATCGATGAAAAAAACTGACAAATAGATCGATAACACAGAGGCTGCATTCCGATTTTGGTGAAATATCGCGCGTGAGGAATCGTTATCGCGCCTGTATAACCAGATTTAAAGTTTGCGCAACACGTGTGTTTCCGGGGTAGGCGACGCGAGAGGAAAATAAATGGGGTAAGAGAGAAGAGAAATGTGTGGGTGAAGAAAGATAAGGAGAAAGCGCGAGAGAGAACGTGCGCGATGGATGTCGTCATGCCTAACGATTTCAAATTGTTCGGACGAGATTTAATATTCGCCACTTAGTCGATACTTGTCTCAATTGACATCGACCGATCGATCACTGTTAACTGCAAGCTGCAGCAAAATTAGCCGCGACAAGTAATGTCTGCTAAGCATCCAATTACGATCATCTAATTAAGATATAAATCATGTAGCTTTTAATAACAAATTAATGAATAACTATAACAATGCATAGTTATAATTTAAAAGCTAATTTAATTTTTTTTTATTTCGTAATTAAAACTATTTCTCAATCATAGAATCGTGTGTGTGTATATATATATATACACACACACATATATAACACAAGACAACTTACATATATATATATATATATATATATATATATATGTGTGTGTGTGTGTGTGTGTGTGTAAGTTGTCTTGTTGAAAATTAGCACTTTTTTAGGCACGACTTTTGTTGTTTGCCTTGAACAGTCGATGCGTCGACTGGGGAATGAAAACGAATTCGGAATTTTCCGACGAATTACATATCGAGCTTTCCCCCTCCGAGTTGCGCTCACAATCGGTATCAATGCCATCCGTCTCGCTAAAGAACTCCGTCGCATTCAGAGGATATAGAGCTACGAAAACCAATGCGTGTACGCACCCGAGTACATCCAAGTTCTCTCTTTCTCTCTCGTTCTTTCCTTCCTCCTCCTTCTCCTCCTCCTCTCAACCACCCCCAAACCACCCCCTTTCCTCTTAGAGCGGGGTAGCGAACGATCAAATAAAAGCCCGTGTTTTCCCCGATATTGAACCCTAAGCTAAGCCTAACCTGCCCCAACCTCCGCCTACCGCAACGTGCCCTGGTGTAGAGCAGAAAGGGGAGAGCAGAAAGGGAAGGGTAAGGGGATAGGAGGGAAACGGAGGCGCAGGGATGGGCACGCGCGGGGGGAGGACACCAGGTAGGGGGAAGCCACCCTAACTGCGGTCGTTGACCCCACGCACACTCCCAGTCCGGCCCGAACCCACCCCTCAGGGCCGACGACACTGGTGCCGTCTCACGGAAAAGTATTGCACTCGCATCGCAACCCCCTTTCAGAACTACCCTCTCTCTATCCCTTTCTCACCATCGGAGCCTTTTCTCCCTCGTCTCTTTCCGCGCTTATATCGTCTCTATCGCTCGTCCGTCCGCGTTTTCCTCTCTTCTTCGCTCTCTTTTTCTATTCCTCGTCACCTTACTGCCGCACGTACGCTCGCTCTCTTTTTCTCCCTCTCTCTTTCTCTCTTTCTCTTTTTCTCTTTCTATTCATCTTTCCAGCGGGACACCCCGGATCTTCCAGGTATTCCACGGTAACAACTAAGCGGGGAAAAAAATTTTAGGTACCGCCGAGCGAAGTTCATTTTGTTACTTGTCCCTTATTGCCGCGAGCGATTTGTCAAGCTGTTTGCAATATTTCTCGGAGGCTGTCGGTTAGGGGTGACGAGCATTCTTGAGGAAGCGTAGTTGACCACCGATTCCCGTCTTGAGGAAAATTCCAAACGACCAACGATTAAAAAGACTTAAATGACGTTAAAGAGACTTGAGCGTGGAAAATAAAATCTATAAGGCACAAGTACAAGAGAAAAGAGAGTATATATATAATATCTATTTTTCAAGAAAAAATATGCAAAAACATAATCTTTATTCTCTAAATGTTTTCCAAAGTATTCTGATTAATATTAAGATACGATTACATTTGGTAGAATAAATTACTTGAATTGAATAAACTATCCAGCGGCATACGATGTATTGAACCGTCTCGTTCGAGCGATAATTAAAAACGTTTATTTATTCGTGAATACTTTTGTGTCTCGACGCATGGAGCTACATAATGCGCGTACGAGTAGACAGATTGACGTCATGTAAAAGTATTGTATACTCGTTACAACCCTTTTCAATACCCGCTCCGTCTCTTTCTCTACAACCGTTCCCGTTTCCTTCTTCCATACGTGTCCTGGGTTCCGGCGATATCCCTCTGCAAGTCCGTCATGTTCTGACAATTTGTGTACATGCATAGTCAAGAGCACAAAAATTTACCGTCTGGCCGAAATTGAAATAAACAAAAAATGTTTTGTCAAGGTACGTATATAAAGAATTAATTATTTAATAACTTTAATAATTATTATTTCAATAACTGACTGTAAATAATCGCGTCAGAAACATTAACAATTACAAGTAGTGTACCTATATAACAACCTGGACCTGGGACTTTATCGTTAATTGTATTCGAAACTATCGTGTCGTAAAAGCTATTACGCTATACACGTGTCACTTTCCTGCTGCAAAAAATATGAGAGACTGAGAGTATCGCGAAGTTCAGATTTCACACGCATTAAGCCGCCCATCTTTGCGAAAAATCACACAAAACGGATCGCAATAATGCGTCGGGAAAATTCTGAGGAAAAGTTTTACTGTCGCTCTCTTAGCGCCATGGCCGATTTGTTATCCAGCCGCGCGGATGCGTATGCACGCCTTTACTTCCGGGTTAGGGTCCTATGGGATGTTGCTCAACGACCTGTATCGACACACCTTTTTTTCTCGTCAACATCGAGCGCTAGCAGGGACGTTCTTTTTCTTCGTCGACAATCAAGAACCCATCCACAGTGGGATCTTGACCTGTCATGCGTGCGTCATCCGCCAAATCGCAAAAATATAAATAAATTTATTATTCTTCTTCTTGCTCGGTTATAAGTATAATAGCAATTTATAAATTAATTAAACTTAACTTTGAAGTATATTTTCGTACCTCTAAATTGATATACGTAATATATATAATATTTCTTTTAAAAAATATTTCTTAATTTTTATTAACTGATTTAAGTGTTATATTATGATATATAAATCCAATAGTACTTAACTGGATAGCTATAATTAAATAATTAAATAGTCATAGTAAATTCTTAAAAAAAGCGATACACTTTTTACTATATTACCTTTTAAAAAAATTATTATATCTAAATAATTAATACACTATCCTACTGAAACACCGTCATACAACACGCGTAGAAAGCGTAATAAAGTTTACTAATTTACGATTTCGTCAATAACGCAGCCCATATAACGGCAGTCATCAGTTGTTCGAAATTTCAACAACTTCCACGCAAATTCGTTGAAATAACACGCGGTAGGTTTACAGCGCGAGCCATCTACGTACTCTAATCACATTTCGCTGTAGTTTCGGGGATCGCCTCGTCGGCCAGCGGGAACGTAATTGTTATTTTGCCATCGCGCAATGTAAATGTCGCCAAAGCGTAGTTTGTTTTACGATAACGCATCGGTATGATGCCGCGCAAAGCAAGTGTAAACGAGGAGGACACTTTTCCATTAATGATCCGTTAACAATGACCATTGTGGTAGCGGCGTTTCATTTGGCTAATACCGAATAGCGACACTCTTCGCAATTATGGTATATTTTACACGCTAATGGAATAGCACCATAAGTTCTTTTTTTACAACGCTCAATATCGTTTAAAGAAGAAGCAGTGAACCATTCGCTATTTGTATTTTGTTAATGATTTATTCTCTTTTATAAAATGGAAGTAATTTTCAGCTAATGATTTAAATTATATTTCTAAAACTTATTTTAATTAAATATTCTAATATTACTGTTTCATATACAGTTCGCGACATCAACTCTGTATTATATCGTATTATCTATTTGCAACAGCACAATAAGCGCGATCTATTAAATTTATTTTAAAAAATTTAGTGTTTGTTGTGATTTATCGCGCATACTGCGAGTGAAACGATAAAACGTGATTTTTAATCTACGAGACAAAGAAAAAAAGTATCGCTGAATGAATCATAAAAACACTGTGGTATTATTTGTTTTTTTTCCCACACATCACCGCACGCTCCTGTCACGAATGCGTGCCTTTTTTCGGACGAGTGTCGACAGTGTAATCCAGGACAAATGAAAGAGTTGCATTATTTTCGGGCGAACACGCTAGCCTGCTAAAATCTCTCTCTATCTCTCGAATACCAACGCGGCAATTTTTCTACTCGTGATAAACTGTAAATAAATGTTTTATTAAATCCGTGGCGGAAGCACGACCGAATATTTTTATTTGTCAAACGATGTTATTTCTCATAAAAACGCTGCAAAAAACGCTAACTGAAAACAAGAGACGCACAAGATTGATTAAAAAGGGGCCGTTTCACGGTGTGAAATTAAAAACTATCACTTCACCCTTGTGACTGACTTCTGTTTACCGTTTTCTATTGTATGAACCTAGCAATTTATTCGGTTTACGCGGAAAGATATAACTTCACATAAAGACACGTAGCTTTATCCAACGTTTGAAGGTAGTAAATGCTATTTTCATCAAAAAGTAGCGGTTTTTCCTGGCTTTACAAATATTATTCAGCTCATAGAAATATTAATCCTTCTACTATCAAGAATTTTTTGTAACTTTTAATATAACCGAAATATATAATTACATATGTAATTTACAAACGTAGATTTACAACATTACTCTTTTTGCAGAGTAAAAATTTAATATAAAAAAATATATATGTGGCTGACAAATCAACTCCATTGTAAATATAATTTAACACACGACTAAAAATATATTTCAAACAGAAGCTATTAAATTCTGTTTTCGATTTTGCAATTGAAATTTTTCATCATAATTAAAAAAGTACATAATAGCTAATTATCCATGCAAATAGATACGATTTAATAGCAGAAATGTCATATATGTTTCCGAGAATCGAAAACTACTTTTTTCTGAATATGCTCACCAGTTTTCGAGTACACAACGGGGGTGAACTTATGTGTCTCACGAAGGGAGACGACCCACCCTAAATTTGCGTGTTCGAGCGGTTCGCAGACTGCTCCCTTCCTAAAAGTTTCAACCCTCCGAAGATAGCCCGTACTGACCTACCCCTACTACGTGATTTATGTACGAGCACCGTGAGTAGACTCAAGGGTGGCGAGACCCCTCTTTCCTTCTTAACCCTTTCGAGACACACCGGGCGCACAAGTACTTGTCTCAAAGGGAGGGCTGAAAAATTTCTCCCGCGATCGTGCCTATTTTAACGATACGACAAAACGTACATTTAACATGCGGCAAATAAAATAAAAATAATTTTCTAATTATACCTATTATTAGTATTTCTTTAAGTTTATTCATAAAAAATGGACAAATGTCTCCTTACTAATGACTTTTCCATCAATTTTCACATGTTTATAAATGAAAAATATTCACAGTCTGTTTTAAGTATTAATTTTACACAATTGCTTGTGTAAAGATAAGAGTAACAATTAGTCAGTAATAACTAATATTATATAAAAAAATATTATATTCAGAAACTCAATATCAATGCGACATAAAAATATATATACATTTTTCTATATTTTCGCCGCTATATTCGCCTAAAATTTAATCTGAATCCGAGATAAAACTTAGGAGAATGTTTCTCAATTAATTCAACCACAAATGACTTAATCGCGCGGCCTGCGACAAAGCCCGAATCTAAATCTGCGAATTCACAGCAATCTTTCTCTTTCTTTCTCCCTTTTCCTTGTCGGTGCACCGTGTTGTTTTTCATCGGTTTTTTTCTTCATGGTTAACCATAATAGCTACTTTGTGCCAAGTCTCAGTATTCCAAGGTACGTATCTTTGTCTTGATATGGATAGCACAATGCCATCGTTGATCTGCGAAAAATTTGTGCGCTTATTTCGCACGGCAATAACAGATACCTTCTATCTATTCCCTGCCTCTTCTTCTCGTATATGCCCCTTCGTAGTCCACCCTCCGCCCTGCCTTCCTTGCCGCCCTACTAAATTACGAACGGCCTACAAAATTGCTTTCGTACGTAAAAAAAGACCGTTGTCCGTGCCTAGCGGTCGATACTGCCTCCCGAAAGGGGTTTGGATGCAAGGTGCATGCGTGAACGTGTGCGTGCGCGTACGTTTCTGCGTTCACCCTTTAAACGATAACCGTCCGCGAAAAGAGGAGAGAAGAAAAAGCGCGCATAGTTTCCGCGAACATGGCCCGCTCGCTCGCGAGAAACCACCGTGCGTTTAATTTGTTTTTCGTAGAAGGTGCCGTTCGACGGATGAGCGGCTTTCGTGGGCAGGAAGTCCGGAACAGCCGCTCGAAGAAACGCGGATAGCGTCGGCTCTCCTGGAACTACCTCGCCGAGTAATTACTCCGAAACGATACTTGATCTTCTAAGAAGATGAAAACGCTTTACCTTTTACATTTTGCGTGAAAAATCTTAACTCTTCTGAAAACGAACTCTTCATTCATAATAATACTGCGTTAATAATTTATATATGTTTCAACCGCGTATCTTGCGTATACATTATTTTTTATCTATTTATTATAAAATCAGTCGAAAATTTAATTATTTCATTTCTGAAATTTTTCTGAAATTTAATTTGCAAAAGGTATCGCACAAAAATTGTTCATATCTCGATATATATGTTAAAGAAAAATTACATTTGTTTTTAATAAGCTCTAATACATCAATTTACTCGAAAAAAATTGACTCGTTTTTTATAAACTGTAATCGCACAAGGAATTGAGAAAATTTGAATCGGTCTTTACAGTATTTTTGCAACGTTGAACGCATGTATTTGAAACCGCAATTAAATGATTAGGCCTGTCGGAGCCAGTTTCTGACAACAGCGATTCATTATTGAGCACGTAATCGTAGCATTGGTGGAGAATCGCAACTTTGTTTTTAACTCCCCTCGCAAGGTCTCTTTAGGTCTCCTACAGAGGGATCGTACCTAAGTACTTGTTGCTTTCGAAACGCACAGAATCGTGATTCGTTCGTCTGTATACGACTATACGCGATTCGCGCTCCGCGCAAATATATGACGAACGAAAATAACACGGTTTATTGTTGTGGAAACAAAAAAATATGATACATATTGTTAGGAATTTTTCCTAAAATAATCACCAAAAAATCTAATCTATATTTTAAAATGTTCACCATTCTTTCCATTCAAAAATGTATCTTTGGATATTCTTCGTTTGTTTCTTTTTTTTTTACATTTGTATAAATATGGTTAAAATAATTTACTTTATTCAAAACAAAGAATGTTTAAATTTTTCAGGATGTCTGTAGAGCCTGCATATACTACATGCCGTATGCCTGTACACGTATGGACGTTAAAAAAATATCGCTACCGTATCCGGAGGCATCGTGGATTCGCATATCGTCGATCAAAAATTTCACAAACATTTCGAGTTTGAAACATTGTTGTTAGCGCGTGTCTTACATGCTACACGTGTGCGTTTGATCAATCCCATTGTAACAGACGGTTGAGACACATTGCCCTCGATAAATATTCGAAAACAAAACTTTTGCTATTTTCCATCCCCACCCTCTCGACCCTCATGCATCGCGACGCGTATCTGAAGAGTCACGCGTGAGCCTGCAGACAACGCAATCCATCCGGCACGACCATCAGAAAATTGATCAACCTCCCTCTGTCGCGTATCGTTGCGAACATCACGAAAACTTAACGGGCCGCATACACCGGAAGAAGAATACACCGGCCACCGACACCTCCCCAGCCTGTTCGCGAGCGCGACCCCCAACTTCCAGTTACTCGCCCTCTTACCCCTTCACGCGACGAGGAAGTTGGCGAAGGTGGCGGTAGCGGTCCTCGCGGAGAATTCATCCCTTAAGAAAATACAGGCAATAACCTCCGGATCCTCATTGGAGGTGGGAGGCCGGGAGGCTGGGGGTGACGGCACACGGGGTGGGCGCGACGACGGGGGGATAGCATAGTGTTGGAAAGACGTTGCTGCGTAGCGAGAAGCAACGACGCGGAGGGGCGTCGAACGAAGGAGAACGAGACAGCCGCCGTTGCCGTTGCCGCCGCCACCGCCGCCGCCGTCGGCGCCGCGGAAGTGGAGGAAAAGGTGAAGGTGGAGAACTCGGAGGGGGGGCGGTGGGTTAAAGGTAGCGGGCCAGAGCCTCACTTTATTTTTATGCAGTTATTGATCTCCGTAGAACCCGACACCCGCCGCGTACCCAACCTTCCTCTCCCGTGCCGCTCTCCTCGCTCCTACCTGCCCCCCCTCGTCCCTCGCCCCCCCCGTCCCTTCGGCCAACTCGACCTCCTGCCGCCGCGCCTCTTACCGCCTTGTGCCGGAGAGCTACCCTCTGCCCCTTTCGCGGCAGGGTGGCGGCGGGTAACTAGCTTATCAAAAAATGGGCGTTGCCGCCTCTCACTGTCCTGTTCTGGCCTCTCTTTTCCGCAACCTCGTGCGCACCTTCTCCTTCCTTCCGTCTTGCTGCTTCCCTTTCTCTCTCTCTTTCTCTCTCTCTCTCTTTCTCTCTCTCTCTCTTTCTCTCTCGATGTCTTCTCTTTTCTCTCTTTCCTTCTGGTCTTTCCCGTTCTTTCCCACTCTATCTTTTTTTTCTGGACGTTTCTCCTTCTCGTACTTTCTTTCCGCCTCTCTCTTTCTACTTTTCTCCATCTCCGCTCTTTTTCGCCGTCTCGCTTCCGTTCGCAAACTCTTTCTCCGCGATCTTCCCTCTTTCTCTCTCCATCGAGCGGGAAAGGATCCTCTCGTCCTCTCGCTCTCTCGCCCGCGGCTACTCGCGAGTCCGTTGGTCTTCTCTCTTCACCGCGGCTGTCTCTACAGCGTCTTCCATTGTGGCTCGCACACCTGCCCTGTCGCGGGGTGGCCCTCATTGGCGTGTCGATGGCGGAGGGCGCGGGATTGGGAACGGGGAATGAGGGACGAGGGCAGACGGGCGCCTTCATCCGGCTCGGTGGGGTGAGGTGGCTCGCCCATGGCGAGAGGAGGGTGAGAGAATGAAATAAGATATCGGAGGAAGGAGGGGGATGGTGGAGGAGGATGAGCAGCAGGGTCGGCAGGTGGAAGAGGGAGGATGAGGCTGCAGGAGAGCATCGAGAGTACGAAGGAGGAGAGAGGACGAGGGGATGAGACGGAGGCGAGAAAGAGAACGAGAACGACGGAAAGAGAGAGATTGTGCGGAGGTATCCCATCCTTGCCCGGCCACCCGCGCCAACTACCCCACTTCCCATTTTCTTCCAGGGTGTGTCCCATGCTTCTTCGATTTAGGGTAGGTTCGGGGCCAACCGAACCACCCTCAGTCCCTCTGCCTCGTGCGGCTCTATATCCGCTACACCCTCCTTCGCATCCCCTGCTTCGCCCTCACCGCCCTTGTAACGGCGACTCGCACCATCCTGCCCACGCGGGACTGGCCAGGTGGCGGCGCGGCGTGTGGTGGTTATGTATACACGTACGACGCGCGTGCACGTGCACGCTGGCACACACGTCCACAGCCCGATCGATGTCTAAACCCCCATACACCCCCTTCTCAAATACCGCCCCTTTGCCTTCTCTCTTCCTCCGGCTTTTCTGTCCCATACCCACCCTTTGGTCCTTAATTACGCGCGCGGGACGCTACACTCTTTCCTTTCTCCCGGCGAGACGCGGCGCGGCGGCTTCAGCAGCGGAACCGAACGGAGCTCTTTCCTTCTCTCGGACGCCCTCGTCCGATCTCGAAACGCGAGCCCGTTCCTTAGATTGCATCGCTCGGCTAAGGATGATCCGGCTTGATCCCTCGGCGCAGGCCGTATTCCGCCAAGACGCCGCCGCTGAACGACACGTTCGATTTCATCTAATGCGGGCGATCTTTTTCCTTGATCTCACGTTCAAGTATGCTTACGTTATAATCTCTCTTAAACTAATCCATTACGAAATTTTAAAAATAAATGAGACCAGCTTCAATAATTGTAATTGTTCCTCAAAAATTGAGGAAAAATATGATTTTTGTTGTCAATAACTTAAACAGAGATAAATCGCAAATAGCTTTGCAACATTTAATGAAAGCATATAAAGGCAAAGTTCTTTATTTAGTATTTTTCTAAACAAATAAAAATATATTTTATATTCTTTGTTAAATTTATCAAAGTAAATTTGGGTTTCAGACCAAGAAGATTTATACATCAAGCATCACATTCAAAGTATAATTAATTATACGGAAATACTGATATACCGGCCCATCCGCATATCATAAAGTTATGATAAAATATGGCAAAATATGTCATATAGACGTTAATATATGTGCATAATAATGTCATTATTGCAAGATAGATCCTCGAAAAATGTGATCTAAACTGTGCATTCTCAATATTGCACGTAATCGATAACAATACAATAAAATACTATTATGTAAAAGTGTGTTGTGTCTTCCAACCGGGCGCTGGATTCTGTTTTACTTTCGATCCATTTCTGCAGTATTGCGTAGGGAGAGCACCCGTTCCAGAAATTCTAAATATATTAATGTAACGCGCACGACTGTTCAGAAGTAATTTTCGATAGGTAAAATTCTGCAAGCTTGCTCAATAATATTGATACATCAAAGTAACTAGTAAGTGATTGTAAAAAAAACATACATTACACCAACAGGTAAATCACCAGCTTAACCATTATCTAATGTAATTAACACGTGGTGATTAGCAAATCTTATAGCACGTAATAGACGTGACACAATTCGATCTCCCGAACGGAAGCATCAGTCGTTTCTACATTTTCACCATTATTTCTTCGTTCTTTCTAAGATCCACTCTGCATAATTAACGATGCTCGAATTGCCGGCATAAAACCGTGAAGGTCGTTCAAGCGTAAACTACACAATCAATTAATCACCGATTAGTACCATTTATCCCGAGATCACGATTGTTATCGCTTCGTTGGTTCGAAAGTATTGTCTTCCGTAGAGAAAAAAAGACGAGAGAGAGAGAAAGAGGGAGAGAAGAAAAAATGAGAGGGGAAGGAAGCGGCCGCCTCGTCGTCGGTGTTGCGCCTCGTGCTTTCCACCCCCGAGCCGCGTCGGGGATAGGGTCAATGCCCGATCACGTGGCAAAAAGGGCGAAAAACGCTTCTCGGTGAGTAACGGCGAGACGACGCGAGGGAGGAACATGAGCAAAGGCAGCGGACACAGAAGTTCGAGGAGCGGAGAAGCCGAAAACGTGACAGCATCGCCCGGGCCGCGTAGCAACAGGCATCTGTTGCAATAGAAGACCCGATAGATACCTGGCCGCTACCGTCTACTTGCATCTGGCGTTCGTGTGTATGCACGTGTACGAGCGAGTGTCCGGGTGTGCGCGTATGTCGCACCAACGCCGTATCTACGTATACGCGTACAGATATTCGAGAGAAGAGAACCAACCTGCCAGGACACACGACTCTGGATTCGAAGATAGTACGCGAGATCGTATAGTACGTGTATACACATATGAACGCGGGATGCGTATCGAAATCGAACGCGCATATTGCTCCGGAAGACACATATATAAGCACATACACACGTTGAAAACATGAGAGAACGAGAGAGGCATGTCTAATCGGATGAAAACAACGAGAAAAAGTTTTACCTAATCGGCTTGCTCTCTGAGTTCTCGTTAGGTAATTATTCTTGGAATACCGATTAAGAAGAATTCCTATTATACGAAAAATAAAACTTGTTATATATTCTTAAAAATTACTAAATAATTTACACTTATATGAATATTTTCCAAGCCGATTATTTATTAGCGAATATTTCTTTATAAACCTCAATTTTAATTTCAATTTTAATTATAAAATAATTTATTGTATTTTGCGTAAACAATGAATAGCTTAGGAGTTATCAAATATTTATTGACAAAATAACGAGACAACTATTACAGCAATTTTGATGATGATAATTCATATATCAAATTTATTTTATTGTTATATTACCGTAATTTGTCCCGAAACTTTTCTTGACGATTTCATTATTTCCTATATTATTGTAAGATTTAGATGCATTGACTTTCATCGTCAATGCTAACATTGGTATACATAAGTAAATCAATACATTGTTATACAGTATAAGTACACATTGGTATACATAAGTAAATCAATACATTGTCTGCGGACGTATCTGGCGAGGAAAGTATGCTGCGTGCGGGAAAATCGCATCGTCGACCGAATCGCTTGCCGGAAAATAGGCATGAACGGCACGAAAAACGTGACAAGCCATGCGTGGAGAATTGTTGGAGTGCTGGGAACGGTGGAAACGTAGAGGAAAAGAGAGGGAAGAGGAAACGAGAGAAACGAAAGTAGTACGACGCATGATCCGGGACGTGTGTCCTCGCTCAAGAAGCAAATCGACAACCGAGCGCGATTAATTAAAGGCGATAACAGACGTTCTTGATTACATTCACGGTACGTAACATTCCCTTGAGAGGAATATGTTAAAATGTGGTAAATCGTAAAGTTGAAACAAGTAAGAGGTTTAAACGTCACCGACGATATTGCAAACTATTGCAACTGAACTATGCAGAAATATTTGAATGCCTTTTGAACTGAAAACTTAGATAATTAACGTAGCAGGGAAAAATACCGAATTCTAATAATCAATAAATGTCAATGCGCTCTAAATTCTTATTCGGATTCAACAACTGTCGAAGAATTATCGTCGTATAGTCGGTCTTATTATCAAAATCAACGAAGCGACGTTGAAAATCAACAAAGACGTAATTAATGTTGTTAAAACGTTCCCATGCATTTTCATGCTGGATTTCAATTAAGTTTCACGAAGAGTCGGGATATAAACGCGAAACCTACGGGTCCGGGTTTGCAATGATAATCTTTCGGTTCACGGTAGAAAAAGCCCGCGGCACAATGCGCTAGCGGCGCAGTCGAACAGGTGGCAGTTCTATATTTTACCTCTACTTCGCTGGCTGACTCCTCCCGGCTCCTCTACTCTCTTTTGCCTCCGCTTCGATCCCGTTCTGCGCTCTCTGCCGAAAATAGCGACCGTGAACTTGCCCGGCTCGCTTGAATGAAGAGATATCCGCTGCGCGCGTTTCAGCGTGGGAATAGTGACTTTGGCGAGGCGAAAGTAACTGTAACAAATAAAACGTTCACCAAAATTATTATGCAGGACAAAGATATTTAGCAGCATTAACAAAATATAAAGTAACTAAAAATCTTCTTATTTTTGTCCGAAAAGTTGCAAATACATTCATGAAAATTTATCAAATTAGTGATGCTTTTAATTGCGTTACTAAAAGAATCGAAATATTTTAGTAAAACTCCAAGATCTTTTTCGTAGAGCTTAATTTTCTTTTTCATAATTATCTCCAATTAAGAAAGTATACGTATGTGGACTCTTTCCACAGTCAGCTCTTCTCAGTTACCACGCAACGGCGGATTTAATTGACCGGCCAGTTAATGGGAATTAGGATTAGCGGATTCTGAGAGCGCGGGTATCGCCACTCCTGCTTGCGACCAGCAACCGTCGCAAACGAAAAACCGTCGGAGGATCCGGCGCGGCGGCGGCGACAGAGCAGTAGCGGCAGGAAATTTCAGAAGCATCGGTGACAAACGTCGGAAGCCACTCTAGACTTTGCTATCGTACCCTTACTCTATCGTGACAACGAGATACATCGGTCGCGGCTGCGGGCGACTACGGGCTCGCGAACGGCGATTCAAAAACGTCCAATAAACGCGTGACGTGACGCGCGACCGCCGTTCCGAGATGGGAAAAGTTTCGGAGCGTGCACATTGTTTACGCCGCGCGTTACAAGGGCGACGCGGAAATTCCGCGAAATCCGGCAGATTGTGCCGCTCGCGTGCGCGACTCACGTACAACACCGCATGCATATATGTGTACGTGTATATGCAGAGGAAGGGGAAGGGGCGCGCGGCACGCACACCGCGGCGTTATCATAACCCAGTGACGCCAAATATTGATTTTGACACGTACACGTGACAAGGCGTCGGACACCGGCGCGCGGCGTGCTGTGAATGCGTACGCGCGGTATACACGCACGTATACGTGCATACGTACGCACGACCGGCACGGTACACACACACTGCACACATTCGGCGAGAACGCTCCAACGTACGTCGAATTTAGCCATACATATACATGCGCACATACATATATGCGCTCACGTTGATCCATCGCGAGCTCTCGAGCCGCCACTCGCATGTATACCGGGTGATAAAGGAAAACAGCCGATAAATGCGTCGGGGAAAGAAGGCTCGGGCACGAGTTAAATTTTCGGTCCCGCTGCGTTTGTGCGGAAATGATTTACAACGCGGTAAACTTACGCGCGTGCAGATAAAATCGACGGTTCGGAACAATAAGCCTGTCGGAACGTCGCATCGCGTCGGACGAGTGTATGCATTACGTTACGCGAATGTTTGCGAATCGATGTTGCCGACGTTCGCGATTCGATCAAGTTTTACGTCTCATGAATATTAAAATCGTACCGTGTGTACCTAAACATAGTTAATTAAATTGCAAGAGTAATAGAATGATAATCGCAAGATTGCAATCTCGCGATCTTTTCTTCGCGCATGATTAACAGTAACGCCAATACCGTTTGACATCGTATATACCACTCGCGCGACGTGTATCGCCATCAAATGGAACGGCAAACTAATTAGTTCGATTAGCAGTTGTACTATCAAGCTCATAGTTGTGCAACAACGTGTTTCTCGAGAATTTATCATATTTCAGCGCCCCTATTTGTTGGCGCGTAGTATTAAACGCACGCCCGAGCCCCGAGGTTCACGCGGGCACGCATTGACGAAGCAAATTAACGTTAAAGCTCCTAATAATATCATCGCGTCACGTTCCGATCTGCAACAACGTTGCTTGTCTGAGACCGTCGATTGTACGGAGAACGATCTTAATGTCCTTTCTTCCGACATTACGTGGTATTATAATGTCCAACCACGCGACGCGTGTATCGCGAATCGACAAATAAAAAGTAATACCTATATAGAAAAAAAAACGTTCTATTATAATTTATGTAATGAATATTAATAATATCGCCAAAATCAAAGTTAACATTTAAACAAACGATGAATATAAATACTAGTGCAAAAGCTTGACGGTTGTTTCATACCCGTGCTCTACGCAATATCCTCAAAAAGGCAGAATCATTCGAACACTTTGGATCGAAATGTGCATCGCTTACGACGAAGTCGTTGACGCTTGGCATTTCGGGTCGATGTTTTCACAATCGGTTAGTACGGCCGAACTATGCGCGATGTAAAAGGAGGTCATGGTACAACCAAATAGCAATAATAATACAAGAACTAATAAGAGAGTCCCTCCCCGCAGCCCCGCTTCCGCACGATATTCTAAAACCTGAAATTCCAAACCGGCGCGCACATGCTGGCGACATCTAGCGGCCGGACGGGGAGCGTTATGGCAGATTACCGCGAGAGCGAGTAACTTACCGGTAACTTACCAGTCTCGATAACGAACATGAAAATTCGCTGATTGAGGAACAATTACCTTCGAAGTTATCGCCTACGAGAACATTTTTTTGTCGACATATCTTACGATTTGATACTAAACTTTAATCGAATGGACGATTGGATATGCAGAGAAGAGTCTTAGCGCCGATTGGAAATATCGTACTGAAAATGATTGTACTAACGTGGCACATCTTAGATATAACAGACGTTTTTATTTCAATTAAATATAAAAAAAAATATTATTAAGCTACCAAGATCTGGCACGGATTAAATAACAAATTCTTTAATTGATTGTATATTACATCCTGTTTCACTTATTATTATTTTTATTTTATTTATATTTGTTATAAATATTGTACTTGGCTTTCGATTTAAGATTTATAATAATAATTACTGTATATAACAATTATATTTAATTAGTCATGTTTATAAGTATCATCATTATCTCAGCACTAATATCTGATTGATAAATCCAATCGATGATAAATATATTTCTATTTCAATGACGTATAAATGTGAATAACAAAAGACATTTGAAGACACTTGAGATTATACAAAGAAAAATGATACAATTATATTATCTATCAATATCTCTATCAATATCATTATAAGATATGTATATCATTATGAGATCGACTTCCGTTTGTAGATTATTTTAATCAAGAATGTTTGAGATATACCATCTCGATCACATCCTCTTAATAATAACTTTTACTTTTAGTTTACGTTTGCCGCTTTTCGCCGCCACCTGCTGACAAGCCTGACACAAGCTCCATCTTGCACACCGGCTGCACCTGTTACGTGGATATAATATTCGGCGTCGTCAACAGAGAGCGCAGCATGCTTCCAAATAATGCGAAAATGTCAATATCTGCGAGACCAAATCAGCAACTGAGAACATCATCGTCCTGTACTTTTGTTTCAATAATCAATATAACTGTATCTCATGCAAAATGCGATTAAATCTCGTTTTTGAATTTCTCGACCATTCGATTAGGCGGTCTGGCGAGTGAAAGTGTTTCGCTCATAGGTTCTGTTAACGGCCGGCCCAAACGACCGGACGTGACGTGTGAATTGAGAGGGAAAGTAATATTTTAACAGAGAAAATACGTAATCTCGGCAAGTCAGACCCACCTCGTTGAGATCGTCGCGAGCCGGCTGAGCGTACGCGACTTGTCGCGTACACTCGAGCCACCCAATGTCGCGTCGTCACAGCCGGCCATGGCCGGGGGGGGGGGGGAAGGTGCCGCGTGGCCAGGTGCATCCGCAAAGATTGGCGCGGCCATATTGGAACATTCAAACGCTTATGGCGGTATTTACATTGAGATGCGTCGTCGGTAAATAACACTAGGAGGTCGCGACGGAGACGCGAGCGCTCATCTTACGGGGAAAATCGTTCTTGTCCCCCCGCGACATAGGACATACGTTACGAGGCAAATTTACGATAAGTACGACATACGACGGCCGAGCTCGCTCGACGGCTCGACTCCGTAAGTGGATGCGCCGAATGCAGTACAGTCAGGGCCGAAAGTAACGTCGACACGTGCGGCGAACCAACGGCACGGACCGTTTAGACGGGAAAATCGGGCAAGGCGCTTCATGAGAAAGCTCTCCGTCGTGCCAAACTGACACGATTATGTGACGGTAGTATCGCCGTGCGACGTACCGTTTCGGAGATATGCGTTTCCAAAGTTCATTTATCGCGACTGGTACGTCGAGGCTTTCGACCGTTACTGTACCGCTAACACGACGAAGGAACCGAGTGGCCGTTCCTACCGTCGCGTCGTGGCCTGTTAAAATATCACGCTGATTGGTCGCGATTACGCTTAAAGGATAACTTTTTCAGTACGCGAGAAATGCGAGATACGAATAGAGATATCGCGTGGCGATGTAATCAGTAAAAAAATTCTACCGTTTTGTGCGCACGCTGTCGCGTACGTATGACGCGTATATGTACATACACATCTTTTCCCCGAGATGACCGTTAAATGCTGCGAGCGGTTACGATAGTTCGTTAAAAGCGTCAAGAATTAATTAAGCAAATCGTGCGAAAACAGCCAAACGTCCGATGGGGACGAAACGAATGCATTTTTCTGCGTCGATTACATCCATTATCGCGATATTTCTCTACGTGTTTTTTTTTTTTCTTTTAATTAAATCTCCGGAACACGAAACGATTGTCATATGACGCGACCAGGCGCTCGCCGCGACAGCTCGACGCTACGAAACTCGGAGTATGCTTGTACAGGCGGCGACAAAAGGCTTGCGCGGCATGAGCGAGGTAAACGCGTATCGGGTCGGTTAAATCGCAATATTGCGCCAGGGGCGTCATGAGAAACTTGTAGAGAAAAAAAAGTTGGCCCGATTTGGTGTATATAGTATCCGTCTTCAGGCCCGCGTTGAGGAGTTATCGCAGGTCGAAGCTGATTTTTCCAGAGGCACCGTCGTTCGTAGGCGCGCGCGGACTGTACCGTGGACGCCACCGGCAGCCACGAGCGGCCGCTTCACGTACAGCCAGTCGCGAAAGTGCGCGCGGTGCGCCGTGAGGAAACCACGAATTGACATACTCCGATCGCCGAATTACGCGTGGGGCGTCATGAGAAACTTGTCGGTCGTAAAAAACTAACACGATTTGGTGTATATAGTATTCGTCTTGGTGCGATCGTTGTCGAGTTATTCGCGTTGGCAGGCGCGTCAGGCGGTCGTGTATCCAGACGCTTTCAGCGGGGACTGTACCAACGGACGCTACGGGAGTCCGTAGCCGGCGTAGGCTCAGTTGGCAGCAGTACGCACAACGAGAAGCATCTACCATGGCCGATATCACGAAGGAGGAGCTACGCAAGGAGATCACCGGTAAGCGGCGATATCGCGCGATGTAGACGATTTCGAGGTCGGATTCCTGGGGAATCGAGCTACGCACGGGCGTTGGCGCGCGTTCCGCGTAGCCGTGGCATCGGGAATACGGGCGAAATCGGGCTCTTTCCTCTTGCGCGCGGACGACTTTAGCGCGCACGTATGTGCCCGAGTGGCGTGCCCCACGCCGGCCATTACAACCGGAGCTCGGCCGTATTTTGCTACCTACGTATCGGACTAACCGCGGGACCGGACGAGTACGTGCCCCGTGCAATCCGCTCGCGATTTTTCGACCAGCTATTTCGGTGCCCTGACGAAAGTTCGGATTTTTCGTCGTTCGCTATAAAAAGATAGCTTTCTCGGCCCCGTCCTTGCGGCGGGCCGTATGACGCGTCTCGAGTGTGTGGTGGCGCGCGCCTATCAGCCTCGCTCTCGTATTCTCGTGTCTCGTTCCCTCTCTCTATCGCTCTCTCTTTCTCACGTACTCTCGGCATCGCGTCACGACGGATTTTTACGCCGTAGGAGAGATAAAAAAGTGCGTATATCCCTGTATATGCGACTTCTTGGAGAAAAGATATATGCGCTTCTCGTCGATCGGAAACGGCCACGCGCGCGCGTTGCCCTTTTCTTCCCTTCTTCGCGCGCCTCTCTCGCGTATATCGCCGAATGGATCGTCATTGGTTATAACCGGAGTCGCTGCCGCCCGCCTCCACTGCCGCAGCCGCAGCCGCCGCCGTCCTCGTCGTCGTTAATATGCCGAGATATATTCGCCAGTTCGCTATCTTTCCCTGCTTCGTTGTAGTCCCTCCCTCGCCATTGCAATCCGCGTCTCTCTTTCTCTCTCTCTCTATCTCTCTCTCTCGCCCGTCGCGAGTTACAAAGCGACGGTTGATGATTAACGAAGCGCGCGCGCTGCCGACGCGCGCGCGCGCCCGCGTATTTTTTTCGTGAACGGTTTTCGGCGAGCGTTGCGAATCGACCGAGAGCGCTCGCGCGGGCGCGCGCGCGTGCGAGACCGAGACCGAGACCGACCCCGACCGTCCGTTTCCCTCCGGCTTCTCGCTCTCCGTCTCTCCTCCTGTCCCTTCCCATCTTCTCGCGGTTTTCGATCGTTTCAGGAATCAATGCGCCGCCCGATCGACCGCGGCACGCGGAGAAAAATCCCTCCGCGTCTCGCTCCACGCGTCGCAACGACGCCTCGTCGCGTACTTACAGATATCTTTTTGTTACAGTCGCGCGCCGCTCCGATCGGTGCCGCGTCGACCGGCACGGCGCGCGCCAGTACGGCGGCCATTTGCGCTCGATATTCACTAGATCCCCCCGACGCGGGAAACCAAACTAGTCCCCGCGTATACACACGACGCGTTACGTACTTAGACGCGGGGAACGAATGGCGACGCGCGACCATTCCGTTTTTTTCAATACAAACATGACCGAATTTATGCGGATTTTTTAACTTGTACTTTTAAGCCAGGATTTTTCTCCCTTTATTACCTTATCCTTCCCAAATAATAAAATGAAGATAATAAAATTAAAGAGCATTTGGATAAGAAAAATTCTGTGATAAATAAAGTCTTTGCAGGAACAATGCGTTATTTTTTATAATTGAAATAATAATTATGAAATACATGAATAATATTTGCCACTGTCCTTAAGGTTTTCTCAGATTTTTTCAGTTTTTTAAATAAATATTTTAACATATCTTGCCTGCAACGAGCACGCCTGCAACAAGCATTTACTACATCATGTTTATTAATTTTGTTTAGCAATCCTCAAGGATGCTGACCTCACTACAATGTCTGCTAAGAAAGTGAGGCAACAAATCGAAGAAAAACTCGATGTTGACCTTATAGAAAGGTAAGCAATAAATAAGAAACATGACATATATAGATGAAATACATTACAGAAGTTGATTGCAGGAAAATATTTTCGCATTTTATATTTTGATATAAGATATGACCATCGCGCATATATTGGTAAAAAAAAGCGACCACGCTAATTTCGATTCCAACTCGATTCGTATTACACAACGTGGCAAAATTTTTTTTTTATATATACAAGCGCATTTACTCACGTCTAAGCTGCAACATCTAGACTATTTTTTACAGCCAAATCAAATTGCTTTTCGTTGTTGTCTTGTGTCTCGTTGTTGTCTTGTGTCTCATTGTTGCCTACATCTTTATATTGTAAGTTGAATTTAATACGTTTATTATATAAAAATTTTTTATTACGTTGATAATGTAAGTCAACCTTAAATACGAGTCATATTAATAAAATATTAAAGATATGAATTCCGAATATAAATATGTGTGTATGCAAGTATTTAGTATAAAGTAATTTAATTCTACGTGTCTTTAAACAAGTTTGAGATATGTTTTCTAAATAGAAAAATGATTCATTTCTTTATCAATCTCAATTCGATAATTTATTATATGTGCTCATGACACGCAGATGATATTACCGTGATATAATTTGTCTTTTAGTATAAAGTGTATTTAATTGATTACACTTTATTAATTGTTATCCTTGAATCAAAACTTTAAAATGGACATATAATAGGCACTTGTGCACTATAAAATTGTGCATAAGAGAGTCTCTTGGTGTCCTAGAAAAAAACAGAGGATTATCTGAGTGGAACTGCCAGTATAATAGATATAAGTTACCACCTCGTTCCTTCTCTGACATGCTTTCACATTTAAGCTTACAGATTATCCCCGCATTGATAATAATTACATAAAAAATAATATCTATAAATTACATTTATTTTTTATAGGAAAAAGGAGGTGGATGATTTAGTCATGGAATGTCTTCAAGAAAAACAGGACGGAGGAAAGAAAAAGAAGAAGGCTGCTAGTGAGGAGTCTGAAGATGGCGAGGAGGAAGAGGAAGAAGGATCTGAAGAGGAGGAGGAAGAAGAAGAGAAAAAGCCAGCTAAGCGAAATCCTGCTAAAAAGACTCCTAACAAGCGTAAGAAGGGATCCTCTGATGATGAAGAAAGCGCTAGTGATGATGATGCTAGCGACGAAGAATACAGCCCAAAGAAACCTAAAGTTACACCTAAAAAAAGTAAGATTTTTATTTTATAAGTATTTTTATTATAATAATTTCATTTTTTATCAAGATTTTATTAAAAATCTTGATCTTACATGGAATATGTTAATATTTTTTTATAGGTAAGCCTGGAAAGAAAGGAAAGAAGAAGGGTAGCGACAGTGACAGTGACGAGGACTGGGGTAAAAACAAGAAAGCTCCAGGAAGTACAGCAAAGAAGGGAGCTGGTGGCAAAGGCAAGGGAGGTGGTTACACGCGCGCTATCACATTATCTCCAGAACTCGCCGCGGTTGTTGGCGCAGAACAAATGGCTCGACATGAAGTCGTGAAGAAAGTATGGAGTATCATCAAAGAAAGGAATCTTTATGTAAGTGTTATTTGTAATCATTTATCTAATATTTTCATACTTATTTTCTATTTTACTTATTTTATATATATATATATATTACTATATATTATATGTTACTTTATAAAGTTCATATTGCCAAGAAAATGACTATTTTTACAGGACCCTAAGAATAAACAGTTTGCGATTTGTGACGAGGAATTAATGAAGGTAATCGGCGTAAAGCGTTTCAGAACTTTCGGCATGATGAAATACCTCAAAAATCACTTTGTAGATTAAATCATTCTTCAATCCCGATCTCCGACAAGTTATATACATATATATATATAACATATTCCAGGGTGCGTCTTGTGCACCTCTTCATCTTTCTCACACGATACATACATATACATGAAACACAAAGGTATTTCTTGCGACTTAAGACTTTAGACCATGTTTACACCATTCCGACGTACTCTGCCGCTCATTGTAATCATTTTGTCCCATTGATGACTGCAATATATAATATATTGACTTTGTAGGCATTATCAATTATTATAAACATGACTCCTGACAAATGCGTTGGTAATGACGCATACGATTCATATAATTTTTAACAAGTAATCGCAAATTCTTTGGAATCCTTTTAACATTGGGACAATTGTTACCATGAACGTCCAGATGATTTCGAAATGTGAATGACATTACAGTGGCCAATAGTCAATAAGCTGGTTTTAAGTCATCTAATTCAAAATAAATGTTATATCATTTGTATGGTCGTCATTAATAACAATATCTTACTCCTAATGCAGTAACGGCGCGCGATTATAGCAATGGCATTATTGAATGATAAACTAAAAATGAAATTTAAATTTGGAAGCACTCTTTTTGATATTTATAAGACGCTCAATTTTATTCTGTGACATTTCAACTAACACATTTATTACATTGGCGATATAATTGCTTTCAATATATATATATTTGAAGTATTAGAAACATATTTGTTCTGTCATTATCGATGATTTTAACTATCTATCCTTTAGTACGAAAATCCTTAAAGTTAATGCCAGACTATGCATGATTTGCGATTTATAATTTGCTGTTCGCCGGTCATGAAACTAGTATAGAACTATACTATATGACGAACCGTAAATCATAAACAATATGGATGGTTCATATTGGCGAATGATAAATTTCTGCAAATACTACAAATTATGGATAATCTGGTGCTAGTTTTATAGTATTTTTGTTATTTCTCTACCCCTTTTTATATTGAAAATTTTTCTTCTGAAAAATGAATGTAATAGAATGACAGATTTCGCCTTCAGAACGAAGATAAATGTGCGGACATTTACAAGAAAAAAACAAAGAGAAGCTACGCGGAAAATTAATATCCTGTACCTCTTCTGTATAATAGCTACATTATACACATGCAAGTGTAAGCAAAGTTTAATTGTATTATCGTGTAATTACTAATTATTGTCGTAATATAGGTTTCTTGGTGTAAAAATTGAATCTAACGTTTAAGATCTAATGGTAAAACAATATATTCACTGAAAGGTATCTTATAAGCATATTAAATGAATAAAGTCACAGTGCGTGCAGCGACCACTGGATGATGTTAATGAAATGTAGGGAATTAAATAATAGGCTCACGCGAAGCGAGGTGCGGAGTCTTAACTGCATACATCTGTCCGAGCTTCGACATATGTAAAATTCGTGTATTTTGAATATAAATTAAAGAAAAGCTGGCCTAAAAGTCACGAGGAAAGCCACACAAATAAGATCATTGCAGTTCACGAAAGCATTACATACGTGGAAGAAATGCGTACGGAATGATAAATTAGAATACGAACTTGTTTCCCTAAAAATGAAAGAGGAAAAAACCTATTTAAACTGTAATGTTCCGTGAAATGTATTTGGAAATGTCATTAAAAAGTATTGCTTTCATTTTTTTTTTAAACTTGGGTGTAATTTATTTCAATTCCTAACACTTTTTTAACGTGACCCTATATTTATATCCTTAATATTTCGAATAAATGGATTTATATATGATTGATTATTCACAATGTAAATATGTAATTTTTTTCATTCCATTTAATATCAATATTGTTGAGACATTTACGTGTATACAAGTTTACACAATTATTTCAGAGATAACTTGAATTTTATAAATGTTCAAGCTCATCTTCCAAGAACGATACAACGTGCTGATTGTCATCCCGCCTACCTCGCAATCCAAATATAAACGTCATGAGTTTCTTTGTGTTTGTATAGTTATCTCTTCTGGTTTGAACTTCCTTATCCTGAGGCAGAGCCGCTTGCACGTAAACACCATATCGAAAGTGCGAATTAAGTGTCTGCGTGCTGCGCGTAGCACATCGACTTATGTTTGCCTGAAAAATTTATTATGCGAAATCAGTATTTTTCATCTTATTCATCTACACTACAGAACTGAGAAAAAATGGAAAAATAAATTATATGTCAAAATTATATGCATATTACATATTTTTGATCAATATGTTTCGTAACATACATTAGAACTCGACAAATAATAAGGCGAAATATTAAAAGTCATAGATAAAATACGGAGTTCTTAAAATTGTCATTGCTAGAGAGCCGAGATTTCTTAATGTTCCTCAGACATATATCTTATCATTCAAGTATTTTTTTTATAAGTCGATAAATTTCGACGTACCAAGTGCAATGCTCTACGTTTCAGCTCCCAAATGCTGGAAGTATAATCTTTATCAATGTAGGGCGGAAGTATGTGGACATCTGTTTGAACTTTCTGATCATGACGAATTTTTAACCGCAATCCTTTTTCCGTTAATCTTGAAAAATGAATATTTTTTTGCGCTCGTTTATATAAGCGACAAAATATAATTAAATATATAACTTTTCAATTATATTTTATTATATAGATAATTTTTAATAAACAAAATATTGATAAACTCACTCTTCTTGGCTTTGCATGGCTTCAATTTCTTCATGCAATTGGAACAGGTAAATGTATTCCGCGTGATTGCGAACAAAATTGAGCGCGTCGTAAATGTACCTGTTAGCAGTTGAAGCTGAGGAATATATATATAAATTATTTTTATTTGTACAATAAAGGAATACCTGTCGGGATTTTCTCCGAATTTAGCGGCTACTTCGGGCGACTTAAAGGCATAATGTTTTCCTCTCCATTTTGCAACACCGTTGTTCGGATTTCCTGGTATAAGGGCTCCTTTGCCTGTCGCAAATGTCCACGCGCAAAATCCTAGAAACTAATAAATTCCTCGGTCCAGCATTGTTTGAAAATTTATTCGAGTCTTTGGAATAAAATCACATAAAATTTTTGTACAAGCTCTTTAATTCTTTAAGTTTCGTAAAATTATATAGAAGTATTAGCTGTAAATGTTGCTCTATATTACGATTACCTCTAAATTGATCTTCTCGAAGTCTTTAGTGACGTTTGGATAATATATCAAACATTCTCCACATTCCGCTGTAAAAACGGAAAGATATATATATATATATATATATATATATATATATATATATATATATATATATATCCATTCCATATAAATATTTATGCGAACACGAAATAAGATCGATGAGTAAAAATTCGTTTTTAATTTAAAGAACTATTAATACTTATTAAATTCCCCATGGAACGTTCCAATCTTTCAGCATCGGTTAAAATATCCACATCCTCGGCTATATCTTCTAACTTTGTTTCCTCGTAAATGTTCACAATCTATAACGTAAATCATTCTAAATATAAACCGGATAAGTAACATTGGTGAACGCATTAATACCTTATTGCTCAAACTCTGTAATTCCCACAGGAAGTTATTGATGCTACTCAAAATGATCACCTCATCTTGCAGACCCATCCATACATCCGCCAAATCGATAAATTGCGGCTGATAGGCAGAGTATATATTATTAATCGTCGTAATACGATTATATTTAATGAAAACGATTCAACAAACATTTTATCCTAATAAAAATTATAACTTTCCGAATTTCAAAGAAATATTATATTTTGTTAGAGAATTCCGCTAATAGATAATACATTTTAATAAATGAATTATTTCTTCTATATGGGACAATCAGATTTATATATACGAAAACAATTGTTCCATCGAAATTGTTACTATTATATTAAAACGACTATACGGAATTCCGTAACTTTTAATTTCTGAAAATACTTAGTAAATGCTAACAAAGTAATTATGTCAGGCATCAATTTTATCTTTTTAAGCAGTCGTATTTACGTAGACTTGAGTAGTAGGGATAGCCGTTCTGTATCGAACAGTGTCGTGGAGTTTAAAGAGTCGCGCTTGAAGACGCTCCAGCAGATTCTTCACCGTGTTCTCGCTACGTTCCACATCACTCAGCAGCTTTCTACGACAAGATTGTATTAGAAATCGAGTGAATTGTCGACATTTCTCTTCCGAAAATATCATTTCTCTTTTGAGAGATGATGTACCTGATGTAGATCTCTTGCTGACGACTGGCCGTTAACATTTCGATGGCCCACTCAATTTTTCCGTCTGCGTCTAATGCCGCTTCCTTTGAGCTGCTACATGCAGCATCCGAAACGTCGATCGATATGCGCGTGATCGCGTTTTCCACAACGGCCGTGAATTTGTATATCTTGGTCATTAGCGGCTCTAACAGCTCGAGAATAGAGTTGCGGGTCTTCGTTAGAGCCTCTTGTAGAATGCTCGGCACTAAAAATAATTATCGCAATCATTCTTGTGATGCGATAAGCTTTCTTGTAGTTATAACATCTTTCACGATATTATCCCCGTTTAAACCCAATCAGGTTTAAGCTGTCACCGAGTTCGTCCGGATTAAAAATGATTCCACGCTCTTACGGTCGTCGATCTCCTCGCCACCGCGTTGACAATCTCTGTTAAATAGACGGATTCCCGCAACTAAACACATTAACTCCATCAATTGCTCCTCTTTTTCCCGTTTCGGCAAAGTCACGTAGTGAGCCAGCTCGGAAGCCTGAAAGACGCTCTGCAACGCCACCGAAACCTCCCTAATGATAAATACATTATATGTAACATTATGTATCAAACTTTAAGTTGAAGATTTTACGAGAAATTGAATAAATGTATATTTAATAATAAATAATTATTATTAAATAATTTTCCGAGAATATTTCTTTTTATTCGCGACGGTAATAATGCTGCGTTTACAAAAGATAAATTTTCCGAGATTGAGAAGATAGAAATGTGAGACGGAACACTGAATGTCATATTGATCTTGCTTGATTTTATTTAACTTGGAATTTTTATTAAATTTATGCGAACATAATCGATGATTACCTCAGAACTGATGAGACCGTGGGGCTTCCCAGACCGCTCAGAAGCGTTATTACTGCCAATATTTTCTGATACAACTTTTCCGTATCTTTTCCACTTTCCAATTTGTTAGTTTCGCAAATTTCGGCGACCAGTGGTGCAGTTTTTTGATGCAGTCGTAATCGATGCCTTTTGACAGTTTCGTCTGAGCGAAATGTGAAATATCGTGGTAATAATTTCTACATATAAAAGCAACATCCATGTTCAAACATGCTTTTACCTCTATCATGATAATGTTTAGCGAAGTACAGCTGATTTTTCAAAGTTACAAGACTGGGTCGGCTTTGGTCACATAGCCTCTCCGTTATAGCTTGAATCACTTTGGCATTTTCCTCGTCATTTTCTTTTATTCGGTACGCTGGATTTAATTGATATAGAGAGAGCTAAAAGTTTTTGAGAACACTCCGCTTGTAATTAATCACTGCTTGGAATCTTGCTTGCGCTTCAATAATATCTCATTGGTTATTAAATTACCAAAAACGAAGCCAAGTCCTTGGTTACTGACGTCCCTTTTACTTTACATTCGTTTACGATTCTTTTCGCCAATTCTTTTCGAACGTTTTCCATTATAAGAGGCGAATAAAATAGTCAGCTGATTTAGAACTTTTCACCTGCTACAATCGTCAACTCGAACTAAATCCACCCATCCACCCATAAAGTTTGATCGATACTTACATTGAAACCACCTATCGTTACTAACGTTTCAATACTTTCTTAAATTCTTTAAATACTATTATCTATTATCACAGTATAATATTAAAAATCAATAAGTAGACTGATTTGCACAATATCTATATTGACATAAAGAAACGTATCATCGTGCTTAAAATTAATATTCTTTTATCGATTAATATTTATCACGTACTTCATACATCTAAGTATACAAGCGCAAACTTCATGTCGACTAGTGAAAGATTTATGATTTCTTATTTTTCCCCACAATGAACATTTACAATATACATTTAACGCTTACACATGGTTTTATATGAAAAATAAAAATAAAGATATACGATATTTCTTTGGGAAATGGAAAGTAGTAGCCCATGAAGATAGAATTTCTTAAAGCCGGTCTGAATTTCATCAAATGTACGAATAAAATCATTTTTCTTCACGAATTAATAATCACAAAAATAATACGTATTGTCGAATTCGCGTTTGAATTCCGTGCGTCACGGCGCGCTCGCGCTCGGCCGTTTCCGCCGCGCCGCGACCGGATGTCGCCATGGTGGGGGAAAGGGGGCGGTCGGTCGACGGTTCAGAGGTGTCGCGACGGTCTGCGCGTTCGGAGACTTCGGAGTTTTCGGAGTGAATCGGAGCCAGTCGGGCTGGGTGGTCGGTAACGTGAGTGTGGTGTGTGCGCGCGCGAGCGACAGACGCGAGACAGCCAACGTGCGAGGGAGCGTGGGTCGCCGCGTCGTGTGGAGCACCGTGTTGTCATGACGTTCGCGTGAGTCGCGGTCAACGCGTCCCAAGGCAGCGAGCCAGCCAGCGGGTTGTCGAGTGTCTCAGGAACATGGCGCGCGATTCCCGGCGCGCCGATCCGCGACGCGTCGTCGCCGTCGACAACGGCGGTGGTGGCGGCGGAGGCGGAGGCGGAGGTGGTGCGACGGCGAGGTGCAAACTGGTGCTGATCCTTCTGACGTTGCTGCTGGCGATCGTCGACGTCGTCGTCCCTGTCGCGTACGCCGAGAATCAAGGTAAGTCACGCGTCACGCTTTTTTTTCTCGTCAATGCACGTTACGTTACTTACGGGGCTTTCGTCAACTTTTCCTGCACGGTGACGCTTGACGCTCCAGCCAGCTGATCCTCTCGCGTCTCGCAGTCGCGTGTTGTCGTATCGTGCGATTTGATTTTATGGGCATCGGAGTAAATGAAAGAGCCGCGGCGTCAAAATGCCGTTAGGCGAGCCTGCACTTGTACGTACTTTTCGATATGTTGTTTTTCAAGGTCGTTCGATTGGCTCCTGCGCTTCGTCGTTTTATATGATCTGTATGATATAGGTATGCGTTTCAATCGTTTATCGCGCGCGTTCGCTGCCAGTGCCGAAGCATGTGCGAAACGAAACTTACGGTATTCACTTTTTATATGCCGTAAATGCAACGTCTTTGTTTTGAACTTGAAAAGATCCGCGGCTAAATTCACGCGGCGACGATGATATTATTCACGTCGCGTAAACATTCAACCGTTGAAGCTCCGGTTTTATTCGCGATTTTCGCGTCCTCGATACGTGAAATTTTAATGCTTTAACGATCGTGCTATGTACATCGCGTTCAAGTAATTAAATTATCTTCTCGATGTTCTTATAAATAGTTCCACAGCTATGTTCGTTTTTTGTATATAAATAGATAATTAAGTGCGAAATTAAGTAAAATTAACACAGACAATGAGTTTTATTTGTAAACCCCATCGTATATACCCCCAAAATCTGATTATACAATATAATGATTCACGAGAGTGAAAGAGAGTGAGGGAGTATTCGAACGATGCTCGATTTACAAATTTGATATTTTAATTTAACAAATTGCTATCGAATTCGTAGTTGGCGGCCTATAAACGAACACTTTTTTTATATATTCACCGATTCGATTTTTTTGAAGGGGAAAAATAAAAATTTTATTGAGTTTTGGCAAAAAATAATTATAATTAAATATATTAAAATAATATGCTGATGTAGAAATGGCTTCGAAGACAAAATTACCTAATGGCAGTTAACGTGTTAAATTGAGAAAAATGAACTTTTTCTTGGCGCGCGCGACCAATTGATGATCAATGGGTCGATGCGCGATTTCTCGTATGACGCATCAATCGATGAATCGTCCGGCGCGTTTTTTTATTGATGCCGCACACAGCGATGCGTTGCATTTTCATGGTCACGCGACAAGCAACGTCATTGCCGAGTGATTTCGTTTTAAAGCGCGTGTGGCCGTCGCGCGTCGCTCTCGTGCGAGATGATCCGCAATTTCTTTGGGGAATTCTTACCGCAGAACAGAATTCCTCCAATGCACGCTGCAATGTCACGTTGCCGCTGCGCTGCGAGAGCGGATCCCTTCGCGGGTTAACGTCGTGTTTAAATAGCAAAACTATATAGTTACATTAGGTGTGTTTTGTACGTGGTTTTCCCTTTTACGTGATTATTCTGTCTAGATATTTAAACATTTTCATAAATATTCTACATTGTACTGCCATGCTGCGTGCATTTTTGAAACCGAATCTACATTCATTAAATTAATTCTTACACGTCCCGTTACGTATATGTTACGTAATTTCGTTTTTAATCCTGAACTGTAATATTTTTGAACTTATGCCATTTTATTAACATGTGTAAAGACAGAGATGGAAAAATCTAACGCTTCCTGATTTTATTTGTAGGTAATATACGAGATGGAGTTTCCAACGGAGAGCAAATGTTGTTTGACATTTCACCGTTAATTACGTGGATATAAACGCTGTGCAGAAACATCAGCAATGTTCATTAACGATCATCAAAGGATCATGTGTAAAAAAAAAGACCGTTTTATCTTTAATATCGGAAATTGATAAGCAAACAAGTTTGATTGCTTATCGGGAAATTGGTGTAATGTAAAACGGTTAAAATAAAATCTACGTATTTTTAATAATCTGCATTGCATTAAAATCACGTATAAACATTTTATTCGCTCGCAACGTCGTTCAGCTATAATATATATAATATTCGGATTTTTACATATTATTTTATATGATTTCCTCATTTCCTATTCGAATATTTATGTTGCAATGTTTGACGCGCCTTACAAAACAATGTACTCATTATCGCAACAGAAAATGGGACATAAAAAAAGTACGCGGAGAAAACAGCAGGGTTGGAACGGTCGTAAACTTATTTTATTCTGACGTTACTTCCTTGTAAAATAACGTCTCGTGGTAAGTTCTATTGCGAAAATTACGGCGCGACAGTCACCGCGTTTACGCCGAGAAGGACGCAATGAATCACGAGTTTCTTTGTATCGACGACCTTTCCGAAGCATGAACGTAATTACGTAATAAACCGCCACGTGCATCTCGGTGACTTATTCATTGCAAATGAGACCGCAATTGCCAGCTACCATAATCGAATACGTAACTCTTATTGATATAGCTTAAATTCGGAATATTTCAATAAAGTAGGGACCTTAATTTTTAAGTAGAGATCACAGTTGAAAGCTTTAACTTGAGAACGGGCGCTGGAGCTACTAAAACACCCCAGTGCCGAAAAAATAAAACTTATGTCACAGTAATTTTAATGTGCTTTTTTCGTTTTAAAAATTTTTTTTATTTCTTTTTACTTTTTTCGGGAAATGTTGAGTAAATATATATATATAGTCCCCAAATACTGATAAATTATAGAACTCCAAATAAATTATAGAAACCCAAAATATGTAATATGTTATTAATAACAATGACCTATAATTGGGGTATAAAAGTAGCCCCAGGCCCCAGGTGACCGTTCATGCAAAAAAATGAGGCGTCCATTCTTGGGTTAAATATACAAACTTAACTTGAATCGATTCATATTGATAAATGAACGAATGAGATTTTCCTAATTCTGAACCGCGAGCTGATTTTTTTTTTTTAAGAAACGAGACATTTGTAGGTATCGATTAAAATTAAATTTTAACCTGAGAGTATTCCTGTTCGATTATTATAGAGCGTTATTAAATGACGAATCGTCGTGATTGGTCTCGCCCGGTCTCGCCGCAGTTCGACACCAGTATAAATAATATCCCTCGTTGTGTAAAAAGGAGGTCTCCGGCGAGAATGGAGGCATTCCAACAAAGGGCGCCATGGAATTTATGTCCATTGTTAGACTAGGGGGAGAGGATCACCAGTTCGTCAATGCAGTCGATAAAAATTTATGGGAGTATGTTGAATGTAAATGCGATGGCGGCGCAGGACCGTGTGAGAGATTTATAGGGATTTACATTACGATTTATTTATTCTTCCTGGTCACATGTGAGGCGGAGCGCACGTTGGACCCCCCTCCCCCCCAAAAAGTCCGCCTTAACGTTAAATCGATCGCATCGCGTATCTTTTCACGTTTCCTCCGCAACGCGTGGAAGTAGGTACCGCATAAAAATAATAAAATAAATTTCTTTCGCAATACCCGATATTACAAAGAGAGAAAAGGACATAAAATAACATTATAATGTAATTATACTTACGAACGTATATCATCAGTATAAATCTTCGAGATGGTTAAATCTGCCGAGCTTTCGTACAAGCGTGCGGGGCTGCGCTTGCAGCTGCATGAAAAAGCCGCCAGCTGCAAATGAGTAATGTCAGACTGCCCGGGCGATATGTAACGTGGTGGGAAAATGGTTAATCGCACTCGCGGCGGAGACGGAATAGAGACGTATAATCTTTATGTTGGCGATGCGTTTAGCCTCCGCGCGTTTCCTCCGCGGATGCTAAACCTCTCTCGCGTGCATCGTATATCACAGTTCTCTTCCTCAAATCGTAACTCCGGGATTCCGCGTTCCTCCGCTACAAATCATTTTTGACAAGCGGTTATCATCAAGTTGCAGAATGCATTCTGCATTCTGCAACTTGATAACCGTTTGCCTCAACCCATCAAACAATTCTTTACAAGACGGTCTTATCGTACGAAGATACGCTGCTTTTCAGCTAAATTAGAACGAGATATTCTCTCAAGTTTCTGTTTTGTGAAGTATGCTGCAAAATTATAACACTGACTTTATTTAGTACTGGCGTTGCGGACTCGCGTCCAAATATCGCTAGAGCTCGTTATTTTCTCGTTCTTCTCGGAATGCTCGACAGGCCGTGAAGGTACCGACAAAAAGACCTTGAAGCTACCACTTGGTACTTGAGCGTACTGAAAGCCGCGGATCTTATCTAACGACTCTCTTTCGCCATTCGATGATTTCTTACAGTACTCTCAACCCTTCCAGCACCCGTGTGCTACATGTCTTTCTGAGTTGGCTCATCAATTAAGATCATTATCGAAGTATAAATTCTCTGAAATCTTTTGTTTTACATCTCTAATATTTCAAAATACATTAACAGAAATGTCGTAATAATAAAGTAGTGTGTGTGTGTGTGTGTGAAACTGGCGTTTTGTATAGAAACTCACAAACTATTGAGAGTTCTGGCTTCCTTTATAATAGTCCTAGAATTCCTGATAGTTTAAAAGCAGAAAAAATGAGTCTGGACAAACTGAAACGCCAGGTAATAAAGCCGACAAATTATCATATAATAATATTTTAACAAAGATATTGACATACCTCTTTCAACTTTTTGTGTCTCTTTTTCTTTCGTAAAACTCCGTCATATTTGATCTTTTAACAAAGCTTCACGGGATATGACACTCTGAATAGGAATCCGTCCGCGTTGATGCATGAAACGTTTTTGCATTTCCGGTCCCGACCCGAGAGAGCGAATCATCGCCAGCTGAGTCACTGTCGTCGAGCCGACCATCGTTCCACACTCGGAGCGAATAGATCGCTGTTAATCGATGATTAACGCGGCCCTCTCGATGATACCGACTTAGCTGAAGGATGCTCTTTCGGGTCGGCGTGTTATTCATTAAGCATTCGCTCTCGTAACGGCGAGTGGCGTCTAGAAGGTCCATTCACGACGACTTTGTTCATTCGTCGCTCTGTTTAAATGCGAGGACAAATTGCACGTTGCCTTGTCCGTGAAGATGTTTTGTCGCAAGAAGAAAATGTTACGTCGATAGTGTTGTGATTTATGTATGAAGTATCGACATTGCGTTATAAATCACACTTATTATGGATTGTCTCTGTTTTATGCACTGTTATTGTCATTCTTCGATGAATTTCAGACTGTTTATACCAAAAGCGCAGACAAGTTTATTGCATCTCTTTTATTTTTTTTATAAAAACTTGATATAAAACGTGTAAGCGTGTGCTGGATGCGTGCATGTATTTTCAAAAAATCATTTTGCATGTATAAAACTCAAATGATTGATTGTGTTATACGTATAAGTGGTGTTAATATATTTTTAAAAAGTTTCTATACAGATTTCGCAACATATATCATAAAAGAATGCTATTGCTTTTTGTAATGAATATTTGTCATTATTCGCTTTTATCACAACAGCGCGAACTCTCGCGATATTGCAATTAAAAATTGATTGAGTAATATTTTGTTTGAATGAATTCAATAACATAGTGATATCGAAACGCAAAATAACAGAATTTTGTATTTAAAGGCTAACATATTTTTCGATATTTGTAAATACATCATGCGTTTATGAATATATTAGCTTAATCTAAAATCCATAAAATATGAATCTGAAAAGGGGAGTTCCAATAACTGAAATAATTGATCAATAACTCGAATAATTTATTTACAAAAATCACCGGTGAACACAGTCGTTTTTTAAGTAATTTCAATAAACGCAAACTATTCTTTTCACATAATATAAATATTTCTCTATATTTCAATCTCGTATATTTTTTTCCTTTAAATAACAACTGAAACAGTTTTATAATAAAGCTTACTCAAAAATGGTTCGTGAGAAAAATAATGTATTATTGAGTATTTCTCCATACTTCCCATTTCAATATCCAATAAATGAGCAATTCTGAAGATCACTCTTGAATCTGATAATAATTCATAATAAATTTCGCATCTCGCGTTCCCAATCGCGTATATCGACCCACGGGTGTCCCACGTATCGCGCGAATGAAGAAAATTAATTACTCTCGTGTGATGTCATCGAGTGGAAGCAATCGGAAAGGCATAATAATATTTTCACTCTCTCTCTCTCTTTGTCTCTCCCTCTCGACGTACTCGTTCAACGAGGAGGAAAAAAGAGCGAGCAGGAGAGATTTTCCGGTCTCGCGCGGATGTCGGCCTCAGGGAGAAATCGATCGGAAAATTCGCACAGTCGGACGGAACGACGCACGGGGTGAAGCACCTCGTTGTATAAAGAAAAAAATCGAAGGTCTGCCCAATCGATTACGCTCGCGGATGTCAGCTTTGCCGGATGGTATAGCTTCGCTCAAGTAGGTAGTCCGGTCGTGAGCTACTATTCGACACCGAAGTTGCTCGTTAAATTCTCAACATCGTCCCATTTACCCAGTTCGTAATAAAATCGACGGCGTATTAGTCGGCCGGTAATAACGTCGGCCGATAAAGACTTTATTGCAAAAGCGAATGCATTCGTTTCTGCATTTTGCCCGTACTCCTAAGCGAGCGAGCGTTTCACCGCGCGAGATTTTTACCTTTGTTCATTATACGATACGACCCGATTTCGCGACCTCGCTTCGGTACACGGGACGGTACCGCACCCGCCGTCATTATTTCGCAATTGCGTTAGCTTTATGTCGCTTCAATGACCACGTCCATACTGAAGAAGACACGAGCGTTGCACTCTGTGCGCGCGCGCGCGATTAAAAGTTTATTGGAAGACATTAAAGATGAAATTCTCGTTTGTAGCTGCTATCGAAATTCGTATACTATATTCTTTCTCTCCTCTCTTTACATCGCCTTTTCTGAAGTCTTCACTTGCCGGAACTATATAAGTGCACAATTCGCACGACCGGCTAACTGTAAAGCGCAGCGTTAACGGACCAGCCCGTTATATCGCGAAGAACGTAAACGCGATACAAGCGGCATGTCGTTGCTTATGCTATAAATACGAGATGACTCGTAAACTCGGTAGTTTTTTAAAATCACAGTAGCGCGTTGCAATTAATTTAACATTGTAATTGACGTTTGCTGTTTGAATATTTTGTTTATAACTACCGATTAACCGTTACGTTCTGCACTTCGTCCATCCGAATGGGCGAGTTTTTATCATTATTAAAAACGTATTTCGTATTTCGTATTTCGAAGTATTCTTTTTGATAGATTAATTGCCAGTTCCATGTGTGCGAGCTCATGTTGCTTAACCGGATTGCTCGAGAGCCTGTGCGAGCGGCTTTTTGAAATCGCCTTGATGAATCATCCGCATATGACGTGCTCGACTCATCAGTCGAAAATTAAAGCACATTCAAAAATCCCATTTTCCGCTCATTAGAATCCTCTTTCGCATAAATACCAACCATTGATAATCGATTCGCTGTTGTATGTGTAATTTCGATGACAATTAAACAGTCGTAAATACACCAAATTCATCATTCTCGCATGCCGGGTGCGTTTGTAGAGACGGCGAGGGTTGATGGAGTAATAACAGTTTACGGGTTTGCGCGAGGCTCGCATGCACCGGCAGAAACTCATTACCATTTTTGATTGTATATTGCGACCGATCGTATAAATAATTTGCTCGATATATCGCACAGCGCGATAAACGTTCGAAAATAAATTATACTCACTATGTGCTATAACGCGTTCCGCATTATATGGTCATGAATGTAACATTACCTTTTTGACTATCGACATCCCCGTAATCGCGACCGAATTTACGATCCGTCCCAAAGCGGATGTTTCATCAAAATGTGTTTACACGCGAGAGAATTACATTAATCTATTGTAATAGTTTATTTAAACTTTTAATATATTAATCACGCACACAATATGATGTTTTAACGATATAATATGCGCAAAGTATATCATACATGTATTAAATTCTCTGATAAAATATCAGCCCAAATTAATATCAATGTTCTGTTACATACAGCATTTGTTGAAGATATACAAAATACATTATATAGAACAAAATTAATTAACAATGATAAGGATTACTTTTTCAATTTCAGAATTATACTTTCCAAATCGTCCAACTATGCCTTATTTTTCAATAATATACTCCATTGTATTCAGGATATTGCCACAATCTCGTAGATTCATATCCGGTTTAGTGAACCGCCCTATGGTGAGAGGCAGGTCAATGCAGCGCAATCCCGATGAATATTGTTATCATGATTGCATTAGCACGCAGATGACATAGGTCGTTGGCGCAATTCCATCGATACCCGAAACGCTTCCGTTGCTAATTATCCTAATTGCAATCTGCGTATTCTATGAATAGATATGTATTGCCCATAGAATTGAAATTAAATTGTCTAAATTATTCCATAGCGCAATATAAAGCGTGAGAAATATATATTCTACATGAAACATCTCTTATTGTATTTATCTTATATAGCACATGTTTATTATTTTGTTCGAAGTCTCTCATCTTGCAAATCATTGCATTTCGATCTGAAGTTAAAAAGGTCTTTTTTCAAAATTGAACAATTCTGCGAATAATTTAAAATAAAGTATTAAAATTTATATACCGCTGAAATAAAATAATGTAACATTAAAGATGCAACGTAATTCATTCTGAAAATGTATTCTCTCTCTCTCTCTCTCTCTCTCTCTCTCTCTCTCTCTCTTTCTCTTTCTCTCTCTCTCGATATATTCAACTTTTTAAATTTTATAAAAATTAAAAAATGCATATATCCTATCGTGTTATTTAAAATTGTCGCTTTTCGAAAAATGAGATATTCTTGTAGTTACAATTCGAATACCAGTGCGAGTTTGAGATACTCTTGTTTCGTAAATTTGCGTTACATTTTTTTCTGCATATTCATATTCTCAAATTAAGTGCCTCGTAGAGTAACGAAACAGATAACAAAGAAAAGAATATCATGAATGCATGGTTTAGAATAAAAAAATACGAGTTGTATGAGATATTGTTTCGATTGCTGAGGAGCAAACACACGAGGCATCGCGGTCTGCGGGGTTCAGACTTTATTTTGCGGGATGCGAGGGAAATTCGCCGCTTTTGCTCCGTTCTGCCGCTCAATTGAATGTGTTCGCCGGGCAGGGATGCAGCTGTCGAGAAAGGCAATGAAACTTCGCCCGCGTTGCTTTATCTTTCTTCCTCATTGTGTCGATGTCAAAACGCTTCATCGAGCTACCGGGTGCTCCCTCCGAAAGGACAGAAAAGAGTCGCAGCAGTGGGATTGGCCATTGGATTACTTGGACAGAGAAAAAGATATAGACAACGAAATGCGAAAATTGGTACTTGGCGAAGAGACAGTTAGAATACTTTTGAAACGGACAACCGGATATAATATCGTAAATTGTATATGAAATAGCTTATTCTACGCGACATTTTTTATTAAACTTTTTTTTTGGTTGCGTTGAGAACAAATTTATAAATAAAAAAGAAATTATAAGAGAGTAGTTATAATTGGCTTACAAATAAAAATGCGAAAATATAGAACCAAATTTTAATAAAAGTTAGCTCTTTTGATGGAAGAATCGCAGCATTTTTATACGAGAGAAAGAAAAGAAGATAAATATGTTTGCAAAATGAAAATTCCAACAATTATAGTTCTGTTACAGCTGTGAATATGAAAGTTTCCCAGAAACGTTTTACGTATAATAAGCATCTAATTGCAGCTTTATTCTCGTTTATCCACTTTTCTCAGTTTTTTTCAGAGATTTGCTCTTCGTTAGCGGTCAAGAGACTGTTTAAACGATTAAATAATAAGAGAATTCGCTAAGTCTGCAAAAAAATATTTTTTCTAAAGGATATAACTCACGAAAAAAGTTAGGATTCTCGGGGCCCTGCACTTCGTTGGCTTACCAGAAAATGGCTCTATTGTCAAACTTAATGGTTTAATCGGCTGGTAATGGAGAAGAGCACCATTTCGTCTCCACCCATGACGGCGAACAAAGTATTTCTTACTGCGGGCGGGCACGACGGTGCAGTATCGCGTTCGCAGTAAGAAAGCTTACGTGAAGACGATGGGCAATGATGCGATGCATCTACGTGTAATGTATGTCTCGAGAGTACGCAGGAGTGCATTAGGTACATAGCGGTGCACCTGGGGCGTTCTGCATAAAATTGCGAGTATTGCACGGAAGGGAATGAGTGAGAAAGATGATAGAGCTACCGTTTGCATCACTTGGGAGATCGTGTCATTCCAAGCGTTGTTGTCTAAGTATCCTCTATATAAATGTTCGAGATAAAAATTGTAACTGCGCGGCGAGGGTTGTCGCATCTCTTTTTCGATTGTTATTATCATTAATTATATTAAAGCTAGAACGAGATACGTAACATTGACCGTACTTGTCCGCCTTCATTTCGCTAATTTATCTCAATCCATTATCGTACGTTGCAAAATTAGGCAAAATGTCGCTGAGATCTATTATACGGTGCCAGGGGAGACGCGATAATTGATAGCGCTTTTCAGAACGAGGAAATCTCAATCACGCGGCGCAGATTTAAGCAGGGGCGTAGAGAACATGTCTCTCGGACGCGCTCTGCGAGTGCTGCTCGAAAGCGTTAGACTCAATGAGAATGATCGACGACGACGGCGACGAAGAGACGGCTCGTGCCATGCGTGGGCAGAAGTGATATGTACGAAGTGTAGGCGAACCGTGCCAGTCGACGTGTCATCCGCGTCACTCCACAGATTGGCACGAATAGAGGATAAGGCATGTTCAAGTTTGATATCGATACTACTTGACCATTCTCTAGTCTTTCTTAAATATTTCAATGTTTTGCGATGTGATGTACATACATAAAATAAGGAAATACTTTGAAGATATATATGAGAGATTTTGCAATGTTTAACAGTGAATTATTATTGCGATTACAATTGATGTTTATAGGTACAAAATATTTTTAAACCGTATCTTCTACGCGAGATAAGGTTCATATTTTTATTTTATATTTCGACCATATCGATATTTTTTTTAAATATTGTCGCTTTTATATATTTTTATATTTCCAAGTATGAACATATTAAAAGTAATGTATCAATGCTTTATATTTCAATAGGTATTTTAATAGTGTTACATTATTTTAGTACACTGATATTTTTATGGGATAATCTGGTAAAGCTGATTCAAAGGAAAATTTTTATACTTTCGTCTCTCTTCTCTCTATCATATTACAGATTCCTAAAAGAAGTTTGACAAGACTTTATAGGGGACTTCACAAGCTTTCTAACTTCGGTTGGACTTTGTTAACAAAGATGCCACGTAAACGAAATTAATTACTGTAAAATCTCAGGGGCTTTATATTTCATACATTAGTATCGCTAATGAAGAAACTCCAGAATTTCGAACTTTCTGACGATGTAAAATCAGATTGGGATTCTAATGATTAATGGACGTAATTTCTGTTGCTAGATTTATTATCAGCCATTATCAATATGGCTGAAGTTAAAATGCCAAATATGGGAACACGTATGATGTATGTTTGTTAAAATAATTTCTCCCTCTGTGTTTTTATTTAAATTTTTTGCAGAAAACATTTTCTTTCTAAACAATGCGAAGTAAATATTCTCTTTGCAAACTGATCTGAATTTAAATAAAAAATCACGATTCTCACAATAATGCTTTTTTTATCGAGATTTACCGACATTGACTTCGCATAATTGATGATCGATAGATCGGCCTTGAATCTTCTATGGATAGCCAGTCCTAGATTCACAACACGCGTGGGTATTCCCGATGCTAAAGATATGACCTGAAATCTGCATCAAATCGAAAACAGTGTGCATATGTTACGAAATCTCAATTGTCTGTAGGAGGTGTATCGAATCTTGCGTAATATTGAAAAAAAGTATTTAATATACGGTGATGATGTAGAAGACAGTAGAAATTTAAAAACAATTTTGTACTAAAATATCAAATAATTCTTCAAGTATTAAATAACATCTATACCACGTTAAATATATCTTCGAGAGAGAGAGAGAGAAAATTAAAAGTACTTTTAACTCAAAAAAATCAGAGAAAGCGAGTTCTTTAAAGGAAATATACAAGAGCATTCTCTCTTTAATGCCAAAGCTCAACTTGTTTGTTGTCCATTCTGTTTCACTGAGACTCTTTCGCGTTTTCTTTTTATTTTCCTTGGATATACTTCTGTCTTTTCTCGCTGTTATCCTAAGTACGCACCTCGGTCGAGATAATCCTCCCTCGTGTTCCGTGCTGGTTCTGCGCGTTTGTTTCAATGCTCGTTCCATGCTCGCCGCCGACAGATGCTGGCAGTCCGCTTCGAAAATACGAATCTTCCACCCCACCCGCCTTCTCTTTCTCGAGCTATATCCGTAACGGGTTTAACCGTCTGCCGAGAACGAGCGCTTTTTATCTAAGATCCTTTTTACGCGGTCACCGAGCCCGTAAACCGCCTTCGTGAGATCCGCGCGAGAGGTCTTCCCAGTGTACGAGACGATATAAGCAAACGCTATCGCGGGAACAAGTCGACGGGCTTGACTGTTTCACAGATAAATTGTCATGTAACGAAATGTAATGAATTACATGAAAAGTTCTACATCTTGACCGTCAAATTCATTCTGGTCGTATTTTCTATTATTCGTTTAGAAAATTCTTTTAAGGAAATATTTTATTTAAAGTAATCAATCGGATTTGCAACGTCTTGTTACTAAAAAACGAATAATATAATATTTTTTCTATATTTTCTATATTTTTTAAAATTTATTCGGTTTTCGATATTCAATTTTATTATTGTCGCACATTACAATCATGAAGATATTGCGTGCTAGCAAGCGCATTTAAAATCTCAATGATGCAAACAATTAAAGGATGTAATTGAAGGACTGGAATAATTTGCGAACGTACGGAAGTTCGCGCAGGAACCCTCGTCCGCGCGAAGACACGTCCGATGAAATACCTTGGATTCCGTACGTGCGGCGATTACGGAATCGCTCTTCTGAATCGTGCGCGTGTACTCTCACCTAACCCATTTTCATAGCCAGGAAGGTCAACGCGGAGCGCGATTGAATAGGTGGATTTATGCCCCGTATCCGACATCGGAGACCCCCCTTTTTTCGTATGACATCCATTGTAAGTTCGACTTTTATTGAGGGAGAGACCACTTCTAATCGCGGTCTCTTTCGCGTTTCTAAACACCGTTGAACCTTGAATGGAGTAAGAAGAGGTCAGACGAAAACTATTGGTATAAGAACACGTACTATACTCTTGACATCTGATTCTTTAATACCCGTCGTTGTATGCACATTGCGGTATGGTTTGTCACAAGAGAGCATTATTGAGCGCTATACGATATGTAGTACATGCATAGGGTACATACATATTGCCAAATTAACGACCCTTAGCGTTCCGCCTAAGCCTAAGCCATAAGGGAAGCACCATAAGATGCATAAATACATTATACCGTCGCGTCATGTTCCTTCGTGATTAACGTCCTTTATATATACAACTTTCGTTTATTTCCGCTCGTATCCTCTTTCACTATTTTAAACATAGCGCTCGTTCGGGAATTGTGTGACGCGTGCCGACGATCGCCATATGTTCGTTCCACGTTAATAACTCGACCCTTATTCCCCTCGGATTAGTAATTGGTATTCTGGGATCGGAAACGAATTTTTCCCTCAACGATAATTATATGTTACCGTTGACAGAATTAATAGAGTAATTAATTATATAAAATTAATGGAAAACCGGATTAATCTGTAAATTTCGAGGAAGCATGTTCGACATGTAATCCAATTTGTCTAAACTTTATCGTTGCTCCAAAGTACAGATACGTGATGTGTATTATTACTATACAACCATCAGTAAGTCATAGTCGTAGTATAGCAATGTAAGATTTCGACGACGTGTTTCTCAGCCGTCACGTTCGATTGCTTCTTGACGGGCGTTACGACGGGAGACACGTTCTCGTTTCGACGCGAGTCATCTGGAGCCAATGTCGTCGCTTCACGCCGCACATCTGCCTGCGGTGCGGTGACTCAAAGCATGCGCTAGCTGACATGAAGTACAGCCACCGCGAGCGACAGAATCAGCACCAATCCACGCGGTGCTTCGACAAACTTCGCGCTTAAGTTCTTCCGGTGATGTAGCGGCATAATTACACAGTGCAAATTATGGAAATTACACAAAACGATTAGCTATAAATACGTGATTAAAAGAACTCGTGGGACTTAAATAATTGTGAATCGAGGCACAAGCATGTAATTTATCGTCAATAATTTTTCTTCAGTCATTTGGACATTACTAAAAGTTACTATTACCGTGACATTGATCGAAATTTTGATTATGTAAATTAAGGAGCAAACCATAGAAACAAAATTCACTATTATTCTCAATTTATTTTGATACTGATTTAAAGAAATCAATTTTATTCTATATCTTTTTTGTGCATTGTTTGATAATAATATCAAGTTTAAAATAAATATTTTTAATTCAATTTTTTTAAATAAAAATGTTTAGATAAATTATTCAACTCTATGTACAAAAAATTTTTTTATCATACATTATATATATAAAATAAGAAAAATATGATTCTTGTTTTATATTTATATAATTTTAATGAAGATTAAAATAATTACTCGATTACGTAGATATAAAGAGTTTATGATTGTTAATTTATTTATATAAACAAATGCGTCTCTGCGATATTCTTACTTAAAATAAATTTTGTTCGGTAAAGGAAATGATAATGGTCTAACGTTAGTGATCGATGAATCACGTACAGCCGAGAAAATATTTCTCTGCGCTTTTAGTCAGGCGTGACGCAGAAGAGAAACATTATTTTCTGTTATGTATTAAATCGTGCGCAACAAGAAGGAAGGAATTAATGTTCCATTAATTTTGTGTCTTTTTATTTTTTATTTTTGTTTTAGATATGTATCAACACGAGAGAGAGAGAGAGAGAGAGAGAGAGAGAGAGAGAGAGAGAGAGAGAGAGAGAGAGAGAATATATCTATTCTGTTGCTAGTCTAATTTAAAACATAACAGTGGATTCTTACGAGATATTTTTCTACACACATTCCTTTTTTCATCACGAAAATGTAGATTCTGCATCTGGCGTATCGCGGATAAATTCTTAAAATGTTGCTCGAATTGCTATTTTACTAGTAAAAAAATACGATATCCGAGTTCGAAGGATTACGTACACGACAGAACTCGAATTTGGAGCTTTTATTATTCTCTGTCGCGGCTCGTTTTCAATCTCTGGTTTATGAAAAATTCACGAAAAATTTTCATCGGGCTCTGTCGCGCTCGCGACCGCTTGTCTATATTGAAAACAAGTGCACCAACAGGCGTACTTTAAAGCAACGATAAAGTCGGAATAAAGATAGAGCCCGCCCCGTGTCAGACGGAGAAATGCTTCTCCCGGAATCTCGCTCGTGTTTAGATCGTAAACCGTAAACCTCCGCAACGGCTGCGCGAGTGTCATAAAATACGAGGAAATCTTAGCCTTCTATATTGTGCGAAAGAATCTGACTTCGCACTGAGAAACAATTGTAGCCTCCCAATATGATGTTTTCTTCCTATGACATCGTTGCACCGACGACGACGAGACTAGTGGCTGCCGAGGTTTTTGGCAAAGGCGACTGCAGTTCATCTTCCGTAACAATCGCGAACGCGCCAAAGCGTTTCATCTCCCCTCTCTGTCGAGTTGTACCATTGCGTTTCTCTTTTATTTCGGTAACTTGAATGTCTTCCAGGTCTTCCAGACCGAAAAGAATTTTTATCATCGTTATAACACACGGTTGTGTATAGATATATAGCCTCGAAAATCGCGCTGCTTGGTAACACTCAATTCAAGTTATTTCTTATATTATTCTAAGATGTAAATGTAAATATCTTCTTTATTGCAAATAGAATTATAAAATTGTATTAAATATTTAAAGATTGTATTTATCACGATAGCTGCAAAAGCGAGAAGAAAATATATATCTAGTATTCTTGGAAAGTAAAATTGAAAATTATTTAAAAATTCTTAAACGATAATCGTGGAGTAGAAATAGATTTTCTACGCGCAACGTATTCCATATTTCCATGTAACATGTAAAACGTTTGTTCCATTCCCGGGGGAAACGAATAATCGGTCGGGGGCAACGGAATAATCGAGAACACCGGTCTCTCTATATCGGTCTCTCGTAATCTGCGCGCGCTCTCGTTTCGCCGAGCCTGGAAAGTCCGACATTAGTATCGCGCAGCGGATGCAATTTAACGGTAACACTACGATTTGCATAATCGGCCGACATCGCAACATCCCACGGCGATTCGATTCAACGACGATTGTTACCGACAAAGAAAGTGTTGATACGCTCGTTTTCTCTTACAATCGTATACGAAACCTCAAAAAAGTTGTTGAACACGAGTGAAACTGGGCCGATCCGCTGCTCGTTTTCGTCAGCATCATTGACGAAGTTAAAAGAAGTAGGTTATTTGATCTGCAGAGTGTTCCTATTCTTATAACATTTTAGCGGATTCTTTGACAAATTTAAACATTACTTTTCCTCAGGTAAATTACAGAAAGATGTCGTTTTAACATTTAATTCAAAGACTCGGTACTTAAATATTGAATTAAAATTTTAAAGATGAAAAATCAATTTGCATATAAACCGATAATAAATTTTTATAATTTTATTGCACTCACAGGGATTTTAAAAACTTCGGTATTTCGATCTCTTATTTTAATCATTTATACCTCGTAAACATATTTCATACCTTGGACGTTCGTCGAAAATTAATTAATGTTGATTTCAGAAAAAGGAACAACTTTATCATACAAATATATATTGAGATTTTTTCGCAACTGCGATCGTTTAATTAAATGTACGCATACGTTTCGAGATACGAGTAGCAGGTGGGATGTAGTGTGTATCGTAATTTCCTGTCGAGAAACTTCCGATTGGCAGTCGCAGGCGTATAAACCAATGCCCCCAAGGGTTTTATTCGTCTAACTTAGATGTAGCTCGCTTGCAACTGGATCCACGTCTCTACGCGACCTAATCGCGATCCCGATCTATGTTTAGCGAACGTACGTCTCAACGCGGAACCGTATACAGTTGAGAACCGTCGAGGTCTGGCGTCTTCAACGAAAACCGAATCTATTCCCGGCCTAACAATGGCCCACAGTTTTCACGCCATTGGGTAGCTCCGTTTATGAGATTCAGCTTTCAGAAAAAACGTCTGGCTGTGCTGGAATGTGTTCCCCGGCCCGTCCGAACTTAATATCCTCCGCAAATAAGAAAAAAATATCCATTCGTTATCCAAGTTTCAGTTTTCTCAGGCAATAACATGTAAAATATTCCGTTATACCTTTTGCGTTGCTACGGTTAGACAACTCCTGAATAATATTATCAAATAGCTTGGAATTATTCAAATAATACGCAGTTAATTAAGAATACAATTAAGACCATGCGACTCGCTTATCTTGAGAGTGGCATTATAAGTCCACTTTTAAAGCTTCATGAATTTTGATGATACAAATTGATATAAATAGCGATAATAATAGTCATGCAGATTGCAGATTTTACGTGAGATTTCGATGTAAGAAGCATATGCATTAATATATTCCTTACAGATGAGCTCGTAGTATCGAACGTGCCCGCTCGTTCCAGTTCTTATCCGTGCCCGTATGTTTAATGCTTCCTATGATAAAGTGGTCAGTGCTACTTTGCTCGTACATCGGAAACCAGTACGATGAATTGTACACATAAGAATAGTAAGTGGAGCATCGAGCGTGTCGCGAGGTCGATGTATGGCAAAATGCATTTCCACGATTTCATTATTAACTTTTAACTGTTTCCGTGACATCTGACAGATTCTTCATATTCCCTCGATACATTTTTATCGCTTTTATCTACGTTTTTATCTTCGCTTTTATCTTTGTTATCGAAGACACGTTTTCGATATATCTATTTTCTTATACTATAATACGCTATATATAAATTATGCGTGATTACGTTATACGTGAAAATAAGACACAAGCTCTCCAAAAATGTATTTATATCAGAAATTAAATTTACGAGCATAATAGCCGGAAGACTTTTTGTTCATACGTTGCGCGAGAAATTAATTGAACAAATTAGTTTTAACATTTTGCGAAGTAATTTATATATTTTGAAACTGCAATTTATTATACGACGTAACGTTATGCTAACGTAAACATTAATTCGCGCGGATATCAGCAATCGCGGTTCATGATGAATGCCACGAAATTGTTGGAAACGCTAATTATATAGCCGGTAACAAACTTTCGTATTCGCCCAATGCTCGGCTTTCCGCAAAGTTTTTACCTTGGATTTATGCAAAGTTTTTCAATAAGCCCGATTCGACCGCCGCGCCGCGCGCTTCCCTCGAGAGTTCGTCGTCGTTCCATATATTCTCTTGGTTTCAAACTTTTATTTTCGTAGAGTAGCTTCACTACAGTTACTAGTAGGGTTCGTCACCTAAAAATGGATTCGAGGGACTCCGCCGTTAAATCCGGGCACGGGGAAACGAATGTCTCCAAATCCGTCGTCCGTAGTCAAATGGATGCTATCTCGTTCACTTCTCTTTCACGTACTTTTGCGAAAACTTGGCGAATTCGCCGGGATTGTCGCAAGTTTTTCGATAAATTTCCTCATCCTAAATCTCACGTCGACCCCTCGCTAAAAATCCCCAACCGTTATTTCGCCGAGAGCGCATTTAAGTCGTCTTTTAATGCGGGTGTTAATGCCACGTACGAATATTTACAGCTGATCCTTCGTAGGGGTACGCATATATCTTAGTTCTTTGGTAAAATATAATGCAGTTACATAATGCAATATAACGTGAAAGTTATGCGACGCAAATAGAAGTTCATGCTCGTTACAAGCTTGTCACATTAATTTGTGTTGCGTGCGTTACACGACAGAATGATGAAACATTCTAAATGGGCTCAGCCTCCAAATATTTTTGCAACTTTATGCTACACGAAGAAAATTAAATAAAATTAAACATAGTGAATTGCGTCAAAATAAATAAATTTTATATCTTGTTTTCTTCTAATATTTTAATATATACATATATATTATACACATTGCGTCTAATAATATAGGTATACATATTTCTACTGGATCAAATTTTAGTATATGTTATGTAATATTATGCCAATGAATTTATTTATTTGGTTCTATTATATTCGCCTACACTACAGGAAATGTATTACACAAATAGCATTTCGAATTTGTACGTTATTTTAAACTATTTTTGCCTCTCTCTCTCTCTCTCTCTCTCTCTCTCTCTTTCTTTTCTTTTCCTCCCTTTCGTGTCGTCGCATAGTCCTCGGTTTTTACTGCAACCTATACGTGCCTATATAGAAACTATTTCGATACTTCACGCTTTGAATGTTATTTTCATGGATCTCCATTTACTCATAAGGACAGTCGTCGCCTAAAAATGGAATAAAAAAACTTATTATTAATCCTGAGCATGCGAAATAAACGTCTCGAAATTCGACTTGTCGCTGCATACGAATGAACGTAACTTTTTTTCGCCCTCTCTAAAGCACCGGTTGTTAACCCACATAGAAATTATCTTACTCACTTGCCATTGGATTCATTCCAAGTCGGGCAACGACTTCCGGTTTGTTCTTCCGCCATTCACGATGAGTTTTTGAATTTGGTCAAATATTTATGAACTTTCTCCGATCAAAATTCGGCATACCTGTGTTTGCCGGAAGTCCCACAGTTCACAGAACACAGCCTGCTTTTATTTTACAGCTACAAGGGTTCTCAACTTGTTTTAGAATATTCTAGATGATTTTCATGATGAAGATAATATTAATTATTGTATTGTATAATAATTTCTTCCATTTTTTATTAAAAGCTGTATATACATTAAAAGCCAATTTTAAAGTTAATTTTTATTGTAAAAATCAGGCTTGGAGATTTGATAAAAATGAATAAATTAGCTGTGAAACTATACGTATAGCGTATTTTCCTTACATGGATACGTTGTATTTTAAACTTGGATTTATGTTACGGTTTGAAATAAATAATATGTAGTGCTTATTTGGAGCCTTCTTGTCACCAGGAAGGGGACTGATGAAGGGCGATTTGAAGGCGATAGACGCGGCACTAAGCAGCTGTGTAAATTGGTTCGTTTCCCTGAAACTCCTACGTCGGTTGGACGTGAAGCGTGTGTAAATCCATCTCTTTTTTCTGACAAGATTTACAAGCGAGTCGCTTATTGCTTATTCATACACCGTCTAGGAAAATTCGAAGGGTTCCTTTCTTTTCTCTTGTCCAATCTATACGCTATTATATCTTCGACAATTTGCTACTTTAATTTCGGTTTTTATTATTAGATAGTTATTATTAGATAGGTTAAAATCGGATAAGTTTATTATTTAATAAATCCAGCGTATTGTCGTTGGCGTTAGATTGCAACTTCACGCAATATTTACGCGAGTGAGTAAAACATTCGAGTGAGTAAAACAGTCGTCGTGCAAACTCAACGATTGTTTTATGTATGTGTATTATAGCAGAAGCAATAATTCTTATCCACGCGCGGATTGCAAACACGTTTGCCGTAATGTATCACTGAATTGATATATTGCAATAACTTCGAGGAATCACGAAAATTGTTGTCGAACATAGCAATACATATCTGTATTTTGTGATTTATTATTCCCTACAGATATATATATAAAATACAAATCAGGAAAATTTATTTCAGATCGATTGATATGTATATATACTGATCAAAGAAAACAATATCCTTTATGTACGTTCCCAAAATTTTTTTTTAGTACAAAATACGTGAAGTAAAATTTACTGTGATAAATTTAAATTTAAATTATAATTATTTGTTCTAGTTGCTAGTTGTACTACATGCAATTTTTTTTAAATAATAAACACCAATATTTTAATCTATTTCTTAATAATTCGCATATTAATGTAATTAAATACAATCGCAAATTATCATTAATTGTTGATTAATTATAAGTAATATGACATTAAAATGCACAACATTACGGGAAGTAATAAATTGTTAAAAAGGGCGCCCTCAAGCAGGATATTTTTTTACAGGCTATTTACGGTCCTAATCCCATTGCAGCGATGATAACCCTTATCCGTGGGATAGTTCTCATGTACCCTTGAATTGCATATGCATAATTGCATACGAGGCACTAAGTGACCGACCAACAGCGTTATTGCGAGACAGTGTGTCGTCGTCGTGTTGTCGGTGCGATGCATATCAGCGTAATAGCTTTGCGGTTGCAAGCAAGATCCACGATGATAAATCTTCTAACCACTAATCGTTAACGAGCGATTTTTGGTCCTCTTATCGGTACTCCGATTTGGCACAGGTCGATGCACCGTCGCAAATGCCCGCTTATCTCTGCGGTCACGCTTGAACGTACATAAACCTTGGCGAGCGCACGACACGATTTTGCTTTCGGCAGCGTTTACCTTGCATCCTTTTATGTAGTTTCAAAAGAGCAGAAAAAAGTTCAATTAAAAGGGTTGCCTTGATCTTCTCGAAGCTAAAGTGATGTTTTTAGTGAAACTCGCTTAACCATATTGAAGCAACGAAACTTTAATGAAATACCTTCAATTAAAATGAAAAGTTTAATGTACTATTATAACTCGTGGAATTTATAAATTTTAATTTTTAATTATAAATATTAATGAGATATTTTTGGAACTATACAAACTTGTTCGGTTTTTTTTAATTTTTTTTTTTATTTTAACTTGTAGCCACGATGATTTCATTTGCCTTCGATATTCACTTCTTCGATACGATCTCGTCGAGTTACGCAAGGAGAAACTTTCTATCCTCTCTCGCTAACGGTAGGCGCCCATTATTCTCAACGTCGTTCAGACCTCAATCTTGGTAAACGTCCCACCTAACCAACGTACATTCACGTCTGATTTGCAATCGCAATTTCCACTTACATCCCGTCAGATCCGGCTCTTTCTTTTTCCGCGGTACGGCGACATCCCGTCGTCGTCGCCGGGGTTATTATTCACGGGCTTACCCCTTGTGCAACAACTCCCGTATATTCGCTACGTTTTCCTTCTGCCACGCAAATTCGCGTGTCCCGCGGCGGTACAACGGAATTATCTTCGGTAGACGGTGGTGCATGACAGACGGCACACCGCGTTGGTGGCGCGTTAAACTAGCCGATCTATTTGTTCGTGCCGCAAAGCAAAGTTTGCCACGCTTTCGGCGGCGTCTCGTTATCCATTCGTTATCTGCTTTCGGCACCGCAATTTCGCAACGTTTCATGATTTTGCACTAGACTGATCGTTTTCTAGACTTCTTGCAACAACATGACGCTGCAATCTCATCAGGAATCTATAGTCTTTTCAGAATAAACATTTTTACAAGACACTAAATTGTATAGGTATGCATGCATACACACACACACACACACACAGATATACTATAAGATGTTGCTTTGTTAATTAATATATTTTGGTAAATCATTAATGGCAACTTGTCTCGTAATCAAAGTTGCGTAACGTTACATAAGCGATCTATTTCAATATTCAGATTTAAAAATGTTAAAGTGATTGCTTTTAACATGAAGATTGTTCTCATTTTTTAGCAGTTTGTGGAATAATTGTTCTCACATAATGTAACTAAAGGCGTATGTACGTGCGACGGTATACCTAATCAAACGATTAGCTTCTGGTTTCCTGTGTTACTCTCGGGTCGCTATCACTTTACCGACATGCAGTGCTGGTTCGCATCCGGCGGCATTGCCCTTCATGCCGTCAATTGAAGAGTACATCGAAGTCAATTTCTTCATTTCCCTGGCTTTCCGAGCCCCGGGCAATTCGCTCAGTCGACTGAAATAACACGAGCGCGGCCTTCTGGCACTGAATAAGGTACGAAAAGAGATCTCGCGGAAGATCTCGCGCGTCCTTCCCAAAACAACTTCAATCTATCTCCCGTGCTCGTTCCTGCTTTAACGAAATTTCGAAAAAAAAAGAAACGAATTGCTGCCAGAGCTCTATCCCACTGAATTTTTAAGATCTTATCGGCAGATGTGCGCTGCTGCAAATCAGTCGGGTGGAGCGATTCCGAGCATCGATCAATCTATTCTATATTAAACTACGCTGCGATATGTGACGAATGTGCACGATAGAAAGACGTTGAATAAGATTTGAAACTTCTAATTTGAGCATTCAAATGTCTGATGACGATGATGATGATAATGACGTTTAAAAGCGTAAAAAAAAGGATGTATTTCGTTTTATTTCAAAGTTCCACTAACGACCCGAGATATAAAGCACGAAATTGCGCAAATTTGCATGACGCTTGAAGTACCACTACAATTCCCTGCTACTTGCTTTCTTGACTTAATGCTGATTACTTAGTACTCACTGCGCTACGCTCGCTACTTCGAGTTAAGTGCTATTCGTTCTTCCTCCATTCGATTCTCTTCATTTTCCTCATGGATGTTTATTTTCCTATGTCGAACGACGCCTCGAACCTCGAATAGATTCGGCAACTTCATCAAGCACCTAGCTAGATCGACGAGCGAAGTGCCAAGCTGGCGAGGATGTTTTCGATTTATCGTTCTGTCAATCAACGCGGCGCTCTATCACCGAGAGTTTCTGATAAAAAGTACGTTCACTTCGCGGGGCTTTTTTCGCAGTAAGGTACTTTTGTCGTCGAATTGAGTTTTATTACGACAGGAAATGAAATCTCAAAGATACGCTCGGTGCTCGGTACTCGATTCCACGGTTCGTTCACAAGCGGTTAATTAAATTGCAAACTTGAAATGGTGAAGCGAGCACACAGCACCTCTTTGCGACGACCTTACGGTTGATTTTGTGCGCCAGAAAACAAAGGCGGACTGTTAAATGAAAAATATCAAACGCGTATACCCGCACATAATTTAATGCAGTTGCAGTTACATCGCCAAGTTGAAAAAGTTACGAGGTTACCGAGACTATTAGCGATTGGTCAGCCCGAAGTGGGACATCCCGTCTGCCCGGTGTATCCTCTCACCAGTATAAGAGGATTCGTTTTTGATGTCGAATCTTGGCAGCCGTGCACGTTTTTACGACGGCGCGCCTCTTAATGACGAGGCACGGCTGAATGAAAGCGACGCGACGTACTGCCAGATGAAGGTGCTCGATTTAGCGAGTGTTAGTCCCTCATGTTTCGTTAGGCGCCTAGATGATGACTCACGTCAGGTTCGTTGCCTCCGCCGACGGTTATCGACTTTTCATCGCCGGACGGATACGCGCGTAACCGGCGCGCGGCGCGTTTTATTGTCCCAATAAAATCGCTTTGAATCTCATACATTTCCTTAGAAACATCTCTGGTTTTTTGCTATTAAGAGGTGATCATATTTGCATCGCTCTTTCGTGTAAAATTTACGACCGAGATATCGGGAGACGACGCGGTTGTAAATTTTATACAAAAGGCAAGCAATGTTTTGTGATGGTATCGAGAAAAGGTAGAACACTGTCTTCTTGATTAAGCTTTATTTGCACGATGATATAGGCAAACGAGATTATAAGTAGTACGGTAGTGCACTGATTGTGGATCGAAGGTTTGTGTTATTGACAACGATTGAGCCTGAATTTAAAAAATCTTCGCTTAATGAGCAAGTTCTTTGTGTTAAAATAATCAAATAATGACATATTTTAATATTAAAGGTAAAAATTGATTTAATTTCGAAAGAAAAATATAGAATTTTTAAAAGGATATAAGAATTGGGCAAGAGTCAATGATTAAGAAGGATGGAATAGATAGGAATAAGTTCTATTGGATGATTTCGGAAAGAAATTAACAAACTAATTTCTATCTTTAAGCAGGTTACAACACGAATGGCTCAATAAAAGATCTAATATTATATTAAAAACATGATACTGTATAAGGTATTTTTTATTAGAAAATTATCTTGGCGAGAAAGTTTCGAGTTTATTAATAATTAAAAAGTTCTACAATAGCAGTTGCAGCACGTAACAGTCTTTAATTAAGAGCGTGAGAACCATCAATGCATGGAGTTCGCAATCATCACTTCGATTCGGAATATTGAGGCGTATTGTTTGCAATTCTACGAGCCGGCTGACCCACTCATTTCGCTTTGCTACTGTAGGCTACACGCGGCATTAAACGCGTAACAGGATATACATACACCGGGTGCATTTTCGATAGATGAGGGAATTACGGACGTGTGCCGGGGGATTATTCACTTAATACACCGTGTCGTGGACAGTGAACGACCGCGCGAACCATCGTCGGACATTTTGTCGTTGGTATCGGCGGTAATGATGGAAGTAGAAGGGTTTCCCAGTATCATACAACCGATGTTTCACAACGACTTATGTTTCTCAAATTACCACGGCTCAAGCGTCCATCCGGGTCAACCACTTCTTTGTCGCGAGCAATTCCAAAGCTTTCCTACCATCTTATAAAAAGGAAGCCTCTGTTCTCTTTGACACCAACATTCTGCCAGATTCATAATGGAATATTCAAAAAAATGTTTAATATTTTCTTTGATGTACTATGATTGAATCATCTATAATGTTATTTGATATGTTATTTGCCGCACAGGGATTATAGAAATAAAATATACAATTTCGAACTTTTTTCAAAATTCAGTCGAATATGTGCGGTTCCATGGCAAACAACATATTTGTATACATGGAAAGTTTTTTTTAAGCAAAAAATTTTGGAGAGTGGATAACGAGAATTTATTTTTGTATCACTCGTATATCTATTATTTATCTAATGCATATCGTATGAACCATTTTGATATTGCGTTTTTTTATCATCTTCAAAAAGGATTGAAGAACTTTGTTCTTTTAGATTAATATCATAAAGATCCTGAATTAAAAATTAAAAAAAATGCAGCTTTTACAGTAGCTAGCTTATCTAATTTTTTTTAATGGTACTTTTTATTTTACGCGTTATTGATTGCAACTATCCATATATTTGTCGCATACAGTATATCGTTTTGCGGCGAGAATGATCATGGAAATAGGAGATAAAATATTCGCTCGAATAGCTGTTTGAGCGGTGATGGCGCGTAATATCAAAATTCGGATAATTTGTTCGGTTACATAGGATATTCGAAGAGTCGCCGCACGATCGGCTCGATGGTGATAAAGTCATAATTTGACGACAATGCAGCGCATATAAGGCCGCAACATTTCCGTTCAGCGTCCGTTCACCATGGCAGCGAGTCTCTCTCTCTCTGCGTTCGTCACACGATTGCATTGTACTCCGTGTATCTCTAACAATGGTCCCTAAACTAGTGAGTTACGAACGATGAACCTCGCTGAACGTGTTGGTGACGACCAACACACTCACGTGAGCATCGAGAAGAACCACGCTTTCGAGGATGAATCATGCGGAATAAATTATTTATAAGGTAGCGCGTCGAATGCAATCAAAAACAAATTTCGGAAAGAAGACGATCGGTATCGTTCGAGATGGAAAGAAATGCTTTAGAAAGACCGATTTATTCGGAGCAGAAGATCGTACAGGATGGAGAGAGAAAAAAGATGCGGGAAAAATGGAAAAGTAGATAGCGATTTTTATCGGTGATTGGTACGAGCTCATTCTTACGATGCCTAGATTTGATTCTCAAGGCGAGTTATCGAACGTTAACGAAGATGCTTCTTGAAATAATAGTGCAAAAATGGGAAAGAGCAGTTGAGATTCAGAAAATATATATCCTTGGGGATTAAATAAAACTTCTCGTTGTTTCGTGCTTTCGTTTTATTCAAGGTTTTATTTGAAAATTTCTAAGAAGATCGTGAGATATGAAATATGGATGGAAGTCAGAGAGAATATAATAAGAGTTGACATATATATCAATTTAAAACTGACGACAATATATATCTGATCATATGCTATTCTCGCATATATATGTTAGTTGAGTTATGTATCCCGAGAGTATCTTCTTATTACAAGATCGTTTTACAGACTCGCTCTCGCGAACGTCCTTGCGGAGGATTATAACCTAGAAATACGGGTAACGTCTCATTATCATGCAAATAACACTTATTTTTACGTATCACGACAAGCCATGCTTATGAGATAGTAATTATCTCGCGGGCGAGGCAGCATCGCGGAACGTTTGCAATGATGCATAATATTCATGATGGTAAATTTAATTAATACCGTTGTAGATTACTATACTCCTCCGCACGCCTCCGCGTTTATAATCATTACACTCGGTTGGAAGATGCTAACGATGCCAACAGAACAGAGAACTTAGCATGCAAATTTTACATTGCGCCAGCGGACGTTAACATTTAGATTAGTTTATAATGCGCAATCTGAGAAAGATAATATCTTTTTTAAAACATATTTTTAATTAACATATTTAACAGTTTAATAAAAATTAAGAAACATTTAAAACAAAATAATTCTCCATATATTTTTTAAAAAATAGCTGTTTTATTAATTATATTTGTTTGTTTACCTGCATTTAATATAAATTGCTTTATAAGTTTTATAGTTAATATGGTAACATTATACGTGAAAGTTATTTTTATTTATAACAATGATAATCAATTGTTGGAGTACTGTAAGAAAGTATTATGCCGTCAAACCCTTACCATTGTTATGATATAGGGAGGAGTGGGGACAGTCGCTGTCGCCTATGACCTGCTTACGAAGGTACATACACCGCTCTCGAGATGCAGAAGCGAATCTTGGGGATCCTCACATAGACTCGAAAGTCCTTTTAACCTCGAGACCCAAGTACGTTATCGATATCAGTCGATCGCGTCGGTCGAGTTTCGTATCACGTATACCGATGCATTACACGTATCAGAGCTCTGATACACGCCAAGTACATACATGCGTCTGGTGTCAGTAGGTATATACCTCTCCGTTCTCTGTTCGTACAAGGAAATATATTCTACATCTCACTCTTTTTCTTACCCATTATTTCTCCTAAGATATTGTTCTCAATACCGACTGTCTCGGGAACTGCCTCCGAGTTCAATTTCAACGGCAGCTCTTCTTGTACCACATTTGTAAACGAATATATCTAATTGGGATTATATCCATCTTTAGTTCGATATTTATTATCATATATTTTGATATTTTAATGTGTCGCGCTAGTTAAACATAAGTATTAAACGAAAATTTGATATTTATTTAATGTCTGGAAATTCGAGTGTCTTCGGTGCTATGAAGTCAAAATTAATATCTGCGGCGAACAGATTCAGAGTCGTTCCGGAAGACGCGAGATTGAGAACCGCAAGACGTGCATTCGACCTGCATGTATACGACGCAGCATACGTGCAAATGTAGAGCAAATTCCAGACGCTGGTGCATCCCTTCGAGAGGACTTCGCTCCGAATTCTCATCCATTTCCGCAAATCGTCCGGAACGTATCCTCGGATCGTGACACGTGACGAAAGGAGCTGCTCGACTCGTATCCAGCGTATTACGATCCTTGATCACGAGATATCTCTCACACTTGGTTCTCACCCGCTCGTAACCCCGATTGCGAGATAGATTACAGGCACATTCGGATGCTAGGTGCAAATTATACGACTTTGTTGATTTATGGCTCGATTTGTGGCAGAGTAAATCGTGTTCAATTCGGGTCGACGTTTAATGCATAACTTGCTTATATACGATGGAACGAGGCGCGCGTGCAGCAAACATATATACCACAGTCATTTATTAAATTTGTAATTATTTTATTTATCCGTCGAAGTGGCTATATATACGCGCGCGAATACGGGAATGCAAATAACAGAGAGTTATATAAACGAAATAATATGAGCGGAATAAAATTCATTTAAATCCGGAAATGAAATATGCATTTAACGAAGCCTTTCCTCGTTAAATTTTATCACAAATTGCAATAATTAATGTAACAAATGTGACATACTATCCACGTATTTTTTGATAAACGTAATATTCAAGTGATTTTTAGCGGAAATTGGATTGAATTTTATTACCTTTATAACTTTTGAATTTAGCGTATAAATCTTTTTTTTATTTAATTCTGTTAAAGTATATATAAAGTTCACATATATATCGTATAAAATTAATTTTTTTTATAGAATTTTGTATAAGTTGCATTTTTTACGTGAAATATATTGATCACGACGATGCTAGAGTTTTATTTCAAAACATTTAGTTTTGACAATGATTTCCGTAATATTCTGTATAATAGCATTACGTCAATATCTTAACGTAATCCTGGTGCAAAAATATAAGCGTATATCGTTTTTTATCGTAATCTTTCCAGAGTAACACACGCGGAGGACTCGAACTCGCGTGTATGCTACGTAATATTTTTGCACGCCTTCGGGACTTCCAATAAAAGTCGTGCTATATTTATCGTATTTCCTCCGGAAATCTCGCTCATGAAATGCAGACGTTGGATCGTTCTCTCGCGATTTCCGAAACATTGATTTCCGCGAACGATTTCCTTGTGCAACGTTTTAATACGCTAGATGTACGCGTACCTGCGCACGCTATTCCGCGCTGCAAAATGGATTATGCGATCGCGGGATTGCCGGCATTGAATTTCTTACGACACGAGAAACAAGCTGGGAATAAAAAAGCGTGTGCATATAGACTGTATATGTGCAATTAGACGAAATTATTGAGCGAAGGGTAAGAAAATGATACGTTTATTTTCGGGATTTGCAGTGTGTTGCGAACAAAACAAATCACTCACTCACTCACTGGAATTTATTAAACTTCAAACGCGACGAGTCTTTATTTTCGAAATACTCAAGATTTAAATAAATTACCGCAAAATGAATACACTGTAAAATGAACATTTTATTACATTTCCGTACATTTGACTTTTTACGGTCCAAACTTCTAGAATCATATAAAAGCTGTATTAATGTTAATGTGCACACTCATTCCACGTTGGCTTTTTGGACATGGAAAGAACACGGTTTTGCTGAAGTATCTAAAAATTTAGCTAAATACAGATCTGAAAATAATTTTGTTGCACCATCAAAATCATTATAATAGGTCGCTAAAGTATGAAGATATAATGCTGTAAAAAATGTTGACACTTAGCAACCGTTCTTTCCGTGAAGAATTACATTCTTTGATTTTTTTACATAAAGGTAAATCGCTGTTCTATTCTTTTGGCGAATATATTTATACTGTTCAGAATGCGTGTTTGAAACTTATTTTACGGAAATTATAAACGAACGTAGTGCATGATAATTACTTTGGATATTTCAACTATAACTAAATATTAAGTTGAATCGAAGTTTTCGACAGTACACATTTCCTCCATTATCCTTAAAGGTCGCAATAACCTGAGTTTATGGTAGCGAAGATCAATACCAGTGACTCAGAGGAATTCCCTCAAGCAAGCTCCCTCGCAAATCGATCCAGTTATGTTCGTTTTTCTCCTCGACGCGAATATATTCGCAGTAAGCTGCTGCACGGGGGCTAAATGTAAAGATACTTTCGTATTCTTCCGTATTCTTGCCATTTTGTTAAATCGGGATTCGAGTATCGACGAAGTTGGTATTTCAATCGGAAATTTTTAACAAGTAACACCGATTTGTATCGCGTAATATGCATGGAACATTTTTCTCGATATTTTTACTAATTGCAGCTTATCTCGCTTCTTACTGAACCGTATCTCCGTTTTTTCTCTTTCATTTCAGATTTATCAGCTCGCACCGAAAGTTATTCTTGATAGGAACAAAGAACGTGCTCAAAAGAAACGTCAAATCAGAACTGAAAATAGGCACGTTGAATGATTTATTACGCACGTTTAAGATCACCGCGATATGTATCTCGGTCTGAACTTTTAATAATGTATATTAATGCACGAGCAGTTAAACGGGCCTCATTAAATTATACTTGAACCGGCACGCCATTCCGGGAAGATCGCCCAAGGAATTAATGTACGCCGTGCATTGTGTGAACTATTTCCGCATCTGAATATTACGAGATATGGTCAGCAATGTTACAATACGTGATTTATTACGCGTATCTCTACGGAAAACATTTTTGTGCAATTACTTTACGATGGAAAAAGCGCATTTATTTTGCGCGTTTCACTGCCGTTGTTTGCAATGATTATTGCTGTGCTATAATAAATATAATAGCAACATAACTTGCTGTAACAATATTAAATTGCATTATATATCTGAAAGCCGTGGCACATAATTAACAATGCAATATCAACGTGCTTATTCAAAAGAGTGCAATATGTGTTGCAGATAATGAAACATCAATTTATCATGAGATTCAACAACGATAACTGCGATGAATATTGAATTTGTTAAGTGGAGGAGAGGTGAAATCATATAGCCGATATTTACACTGATATAATTAATCTTTGTTTGAGCATTAAAAATGCGCGTGTCAAAATTAATTCCAAAAATAAGAAGAAACGGGGAAAGCAAAACATTGTTATTAAGTTTGTTACAATTTAGCTCTATAATTTAACAATGTAATATTCTTGTTTATGAAGGATTAAATTAATTATCTAATGATTATTTCTTTCACTCCTATGCAACAGTTATGTTCAAAGAGTTTACTCACTTTTGTGTCGCTCATCCGATTCGGGCCGGCATCTTTTTGAGGATCTCTTTATCTCACAAGAGAATCATTTCGGGGTAGGGAAAGAATAAATGAATCACACGTGTCAGTTAGGTTTCCTCGGTAACTTCTTACAGATCGATACTCACGGCGATTCGGACCCCAAATTACCGAAGAGGCGCCATCGAACCAACCCAATGTACTTACAACCTCGAGCCTCGAGTCGAGTCTCCACGAAATGTAACGCGCGCTCCGCACGCGCGTGCGTGAGCGTGTAACCGGCGCGTATACGCATTGCACACTACACACTCATACGTTTTATATTGGGCGTGTGTCATCGCTCCTACACTTGGCGGCACAGAACGCTACTACGCGTTCTGAACACATACGAGCATTACCTTCCCTTCGGCGACCGCGCGTCTCTCCCCGATACCCCGATCGTGAACTTCGCCCTCTCCGCAATACTCCGAGAGAGATACGCGCGTTACAGATATCTCTGCCATCTTCACAAGTTGAGAGCTATGAAAAGTGATTGTCGACACGAGCCTGAATTCAGAAGGACGTTGTGTTATTTCAGAAAAGTGTGTGTATTCTCAGTCGTATATGAATAATTAAGAATTTCCCGGAAGAAAAAGAAGACTTTGATATTTCTTTTTTAAGAAAAATAAAGCAAAAAAGAGAGAGGCATCAGATGTCAGTATAATTTTACCGAGAATTTTAAACTTAGATTTTAATGCAGCAGACAATTTCCATATTTACTCACAAATTTGCACAAGAGATCGGTGTTTTTAGCATCAGACTAAATTTTTTATTACTTCTTAAATCTATCACTTGAGGATGATTTAGAGATGTCTATTTTACGTAATTTGTTAATTATACATATATTTAAGAAAATAATTTAAGATATAGTGTATTTCCATGTAAATGATTAGTAAGGTCGATTGGAATATAATTATTCCCAGGAATTTTAATCGCAGATTCCCATGTAGATCTTAGAACTTTATCCGTGCATGCCCTCGTCGAAATTCGCAAAACGTTTAACTGCATTCCGCGGTTATTCGAGGGCATGCAGGGGCGGTCAAGAATGGACGTGGTGAACACCCAAAATAAACGGAGCACATTAACGGAGCTAGAACGGCCAAGCCTGCTACTTCGTCGAGTAAATCCCGTCCAAGCGGTCAACAATCTTACAATCAAAATATCCGTTTTAGACCAGTATTTCCAATAACGATATTAAAGAGAAGCACTGACTTCTCACTAAATTATTTATCGCAATATTTAGCTTTCTAAAAAAAGAAAGCATTCTTGCAGCTATTTTACACAAGTTATATGCAATTGCATGTTCAGTGAAACATCTCAATTAACTCGGATTCTTTTTCTAAAATTAATGAATATATATAAATTATTTATCGCAATATTTATATCTTTCTAAAAAAGAAAGATTTCTTACAGCTATTTTATGTGTGTTGTATACAATTACATTTAGAATAAAACATCTCAATTAACTCGAATCCTTTTCCTAAAATTAATGAAAACACAAAAATTGTTATTTACAATATTTATATCTTTCTTTCTAATGTATATATATTTACATTTAATGAAATATCTTATAACGAATTTGATTGGATGCACTCAGTGCATACTGGTGCGCACATTAAAGCCGTTGTACATAAATCAACGTAAAGTGTACGTTTTAATCACGAAATCCACAATATCCTCTATTGTGTTATTTGATAAACTATGTATTGAGCATTTTATCAGTCGAGATATTTGCATTTTACTTTAAAGATTAAAGGTTAAATCAGTGTACAACGGGTTTTAATATGCACCAGTGCGCACTGAGTGAGTGCATCCAATCGAATTCGTTATTAATTAATTCGAACATTTTTTTTTTTAAATTAATACACCAATGAATACACCATCTAAATACGGCCGTTTTCTATCATACTATTATTATACATATGTGTATAATTTAAGCTTTAACAGGTGCTTTTATAGAGACTTTCGGTCTATTGCTATTACTTCTGTTTATTTTTTCTATTTTCTTGGTCTGCGTGTTATTGAGAGCGAGAGAAATATTAATTTCTAACGCGTGGAGTCGCATGAACTTTTTTTTATCAGAATCGCGGTTGCCAGTAAACGGATAATAAAATCGCCTGGCGCATCCCTCGGGACGAAAATGATTGTCCGACTATTTAAATGAGAGCGGAATAAAAATGTTCGCCATCGGCAATATCGCCTCTGTAAGGATCGCCAGGTCCCTGTTATCGAAAAACCATCGTTCGACGTCGGATCGATGTCTGATGAGTTACCGAACAAGGGGGAACTTTCCTCGCGGCGCGGCGTCCTCGCTTACGTTTTCATCCCGCGATCGTTAACGGAATTCCGTCCGAAGACGCAGCGATCCGTCTTCCCGGATGCCACGGCGATTTACTAACCGCTCGATAATCTCGTTTCCAATTAACGTGTAATTGAAAAGTTTCGCGCGATCGTGTTTTTGATGCTCTCGGAACTTTCGATAGGGATTTTCTCGAGAGCGACGTACGAATTTGCCAACGCTGGATTGACTCGAAAATGGATTTCATGTTCGCAATCACCAAACTGCTCTACGCGGAATTTTTTGGTCATCCGCGTTCTGCCGTGTTAATTGTTTTCGCATTCTTCGCGTTGCAATCGAGCCGTGGTTCTCGATTAAACGTATAGAGAATTTATTTTTACTTGTATAGGTCGTCGAATTATATTATGGTTACATGTTATTCCAGCTATCTCTCGACATACAACGGAATAATTTCTTCCAATTCTGTAATTTTGTATCAATAACATATGACATATTAGATGTATAATAATTACATAATTATATTGTATGAAAAGATATAATAATTACATATAGTAATTATTATTTATCTATAAAAGATGTACTGCCAACGTTTAATATATTTTTATCATGTTAGCGTTTCGGTTTGTGCGATCTTCGTTAGTGTAGCGTTCTCGACACTTCAATTATTCGACATCGTCCGAGGCGTCGTCATCACTTGCTCCCTCTCCGTTAATCATCATATAATCACATTTCCAATTACGATGTAATTAAAAACTCATCGGCTCGAGACGAAGGCGTGCCTTCGGCTACATAGGTCGAATATGCACCCTCCGGAAGCGTGGAAAATGAAATGTGTAATACCTCTTTACGATTCTATCTGCTTGCTAGCTTTTATATCGCGCTCTTTGACCTTCAATTCGTATGCATCCTTTAATTCTTGGTCGAGCCAATAGGTGTGGCAGGATTTACACGCGCTCTGCTAGATATAATGCTTATACATTCCTGACAAGTAGCTATTCCAATTGAAACTTAAATGCGAACTAAACGTAATTAATGTTAAGACAAAATCGTAAGAACGTCACTATAGATTTTTTATTTTTTATAATTACAAAATGTAAAAATTTATATTTAAATGCTCTTATCTTAGCAAATACGAAATGTATTTTTTAATGAATATCTACATTTTTAGCGAACATGAAAATATATTCTAAAATTTACTTTAAAAATAATCTTTTAATTTCTTTAAAATGTTCAATTGTTTAACCTATTTTTTACTTTTAATATTGAATATGACAAATATATTTGCCAACCCGAAATTGACCGCCAAACCGGAAATGAATGACATATTAACATCAACCATAAACATGAATGAGATAAACGTTATCTGACTTAAAGTATCCCGTAGATAGTGTCATCAGAGATAAACTACCCACGTTTTTCCTGCGACATAATGAAAAAAGAACTCGTTTTATTACGCACAAAAGTTGAGACTCGACAATGATTCACGACAGGCGATGTATTTGCGATCAAATGATCAGTTCGCGTATCATTAAGTGCGATAATCGGTAAACCGATATGGATCCATCCTTCTTGCGTGAATGCATTTTGTGGTCAGGATTACCGCATTTATATTATGTAAAAGCCATCCGATAATGGATAACAACGGCATTATCCGTACGCAGAACAGATCCTGTTAACGGATAAACACGATTCGTTGGTCTCGCCCATCAATTTAGTAGTCATCCATTTTAAGTATGCATCAGAATGAAATATCAATATTGGTCGAAATGTATTCTCTAATCTACAGTCAAATTCGTGATAATACATGCTGAAATACGCGCGTGTACTAAACCCATGTCATCAAATAAACGAGCGCTATATAGTTAACGACTAAATAGCTAATCGTATAGTAATCATGATAATGTATATCGATCTGCATGTTAGAAAATATCAATTGACGAAAAATGATGAATAATGAAAAGTTAAATGATAAAACAGCAGAAAAGATAGACTTTTCTCCAACTTTTTGCTTTCTGATATTTATTATTTTGCAAGAATGAGTTACGATGATATCATTTACTGCTAAATTTCTTATCGCATGAAAGAAGCAACGAGTAATTGAAATCGCGAGTGCAGTCGCAGAAATATACTTTTTGCTGTGTACGTTATGGCGGACTATATAGTGTTTTTCGTATTGGACGTCTCGACGAAGACCGGCGACGGCGGGGAATTCTTATTACTTCATTCGTCTCATTAGCGAGTCTGCATTCGTTGATGCGCACCAGTGAACAGAAACGGGAATTAATAGAAGAGTCGGAGAGAAGAATGAAAAACGGCGGTAGGAGAAAGAGAAAGACGCATGTTTATTTCCAAAATAAGAAATATCAAAAGTCGCTTGCTCGATTTTAACAATATCGATTCGACGCACAACGACGTACTGAAGGATTCCTAAAAATATTCCGCGATGCTTTCGATAGGAAGCACATTTCTATTGCAGCATCGTTTCTCCGAAGCCCAAGTCATATCGATACTCGAATGCGCATAATATGAATTTATAATCGAGCAATAAAATGAATCATTTCGTAATAATGTCGTAAATATTCGTTTATGTAATTTATAGTCGATAAATTTGTTTTTATTTTTCCTCTAAATGCGACGAATTTATTAAGAATCATGTTTGCCTGAGTCAAAATATTTTAGTATTCTCAGCTTTAACTTGTTTTTAAATGCTTTATGTCTAATTAAATGTAAAAATTTTTGGAGGAATCGCAGTACAATTTGCAATTAAAAACAGTAGAAATCTCGAACTGCTATTATTCGAATAATGATTTAACGTGTTGTTTCAAACCACTCTAATCTCGAAGGACCGTTAAAGGAAAGTTATGTTCGGAGAGAATTAAACTACCAATCGGGTACTCTATCTTTCTCCTCAATCAACCGGTTTATTTTTTCGCCGAGTACAAATCCTCGAATTACATCTGAGGTACAAGTGTTCTGTGTTCTCTTGAATTTCGGTTTGACGTGGCGGGTAAAAGGAAGAAAAGAGAAAAGGAAAAAAAGTAGCCGTCTTGCAAGGCGATGCATCTCGAAAGCAAAAATAAAGCGTGGAAGCAAGACGCGTAATGTTTTTTATTTGAGACAGAATGGGATTTCTTGGTCAAAGGAGTCGCGGGGAGCATATCAAGTCAAGGGGAAATAAATATTTGAACATTTGCCTTTTCGCTATCCTCTCGACGATAACGGCATGAAAATGACATGTGTGTGCTAGTCGAAACAACAAATTTTGTTCTTCTTAGGTTTATAGTTCAGTTAAATCACGATTTTCTTCTCCTCTTGACGCTGAAAACTGTCAAATTTGCAGAAAAAGATGTTTAAGCAAATTTACGAAACTTTATTCGAGATTTAATTATCAAAATTAAAACATGACAAATAAACAATCTCTCTCGAAATCTTCATCGAGAAGAAGTTTGCTTGAAATCCGTCGAGTAACATTAAAATGAAGATTGAGGTCTCTGGGTCACTCTGGTACGTGAATGAAGAATTGTTGGAGATATAAAAGCAATCGGGCGGTAGGACGACCTTAAAAAGATTTTATCGCAATCTCCGAGGAAGTAGGTAGCGAAAATATAGAGCAGGTCGTTTTCGTCCGCGAAGAAAAGTTTTCGCGGAAAGCTGAAAGCGGCTAAAGATAAAACGTTAATGCAGATAGAAGCGAAGACGGCTTGAAACAATGGTCGTGAAGCAATTTTTTAAGACGGAATTCCGTTTTATCGCAAATGCAGTCATTGTCCGCTATGCGGGAGACAATATAAACGCACTTATTAATAATTATCAAATTAATAATTATACGGCTATCGGTTGACCTTAGTATGGACATTGATAAAATTGTTTAATAGTATTTCACGATCACGTCTCTGTGCATTGGCTCTAGTACGGTAGACCTTGATCGAAGAATTATTACGCACCCGTGATAACGCGAAGCGAAGCGTCTTTGTGAAAAGACAGCTGTGGATGTAATTGTTGATAATTCTGGAATAAAGCTTTTTCTGTAGAAAGAACATGAGATTAAATGCTGCGAAATTTACGCAAATGTTTTATTTTCTGTCAATATTAGTAGTAATTTCCATTTATATTGTATGGTAGCATAATAACAATACTAATGATATATATAAATAAATACTATGTATATATCACATGGGTATTATTAATAAATTTTATTAAATAATTCAAAGATTATTCAAATAATATCTTTTTTATATCGAGGATGTTCAGAGATTTAACAGGTTCAATTATAACATTACATGACGGTTCTTGCGGATAAAGAAAGCAAGTGATTACATCATGCGAAAGAAGACAGGAATAGTAACTGGAGAGTAGCAGGTTTCGCTGACGGTAATCCAAGACGCGAAAGGACCACTTAACACCTATTCGCGGCAATTAACCCCAACTGGGATGACGAACTTGAACTATCTTCTTCTTTCCTCTTCATCTAATTCGATGCACATTCGAGAAATTTACTTTTCGAGTTTGAAATAACGATCGCACATAATTCGTGATTACATATTTGCACGTAATATTAACCTTTAGAGGCCGGGGGTGGTCAAAATATCGACCACCCAAAAAACACAGGTTATTTGATGTTTTCATGCAAAATTTGTGTGTTGAATAAGGGAAAAATAGTAAAAAAAAGGCTTCAAATCCTTTTCCCGCCCTCTAAAGGTTAATCGAGAGTACGTCAAACGTACATGTCAACTTATCAATCTAGAAAATGTTTTATTAGAAGAATTAACTAGGTTTTCGTCGAGTTGAGTTAAAACCGAACATATACATAAGCCGACATTTCGACATCCCCAAGTTTTCGTCGCGTTTGGAATGGTATAAGCGTCGAGGATTGTTGTTTTCAAAAATGGAAACATCGTCATTGTGCACATCGACAATTCCGTCTATTCCTCGGTGAGGAATCTCTATTCTTCTGAATATTGGTGTGTTAGTGCGGTAGGCGAGTCTGAATTTGTAGAACGGGCGGTCAGCGCGGATGAAAGGGACTCTCTTAAAGCCATAAATGACACGCATTGAGCTTGCAGTCTCTTTATGCATACGGATTCGCGCGAGGGTGTAATTGCATCCAGTGGAAAGCGATGAATGTCGAATTAAATGGAACGGAGATGCCCAATAGGAACTGACTAAATGCCCACTATGCCGATCTGTTGCGATATTATGCTTTGGATATTCGCATCACGCTAATTAGATCTGCACGGGTCTGCATCTATATGTATATCCTACTCTATATATATTCCACTTCAACTTCTGTACAAATTATATTTAGTTTCTCAAGATCTCTCCCATGTCGCTTTTTTTTTATATAAAATTTCCACAATTTTTAAATTAGTTCGGAAGTGAAAAATTTTTGAGTCGAGAACTTTGTAAAGATCTTATTTGCATGAGCAGATATTGAAATAACGGATGTAAAATGACTTGCGGACTTCAAATGCAGTTTCTGAAACGGTATATTTTAACAGTTATTTTAATGCGTATTTTATACTGAATTATCATGTGCATTATTTAAAATAAATTGTCATAATAGTCGCAATGGAAATCTGTTAATCTTAGGTATATCTTAAATATTTAGAACGAAATCTCTTCTTCGCGAAATCAATTAACAGGTGTATATTTATAGAATCCTTGCAACATCGTAAAAGAGTCAATGCACTGAATCTTCACAACTGTAAAAGTTATTTAACGTTTGCTTTGCGATATACACATCGCGCGTTGTGCTGACAGAGGAAATTTATTTGCGAACGTAACGACAACTAAACGCGCTTAACGATAAGATGAGTGATACGGCAAGTATACAAGCGATTGTTTAACCGTGTGCGTCGCTGTGCAAACAATTCTCAGTATCGGTGAAGCGTATCTTATGCGAGTGCAATTACCGCTCGGCGCGGTGGTGTTTCAACCGTATGCGAGTGATTTTCATGACTCCACACGATGAAACGTTTGTTGTTTCAAAATGCCTCCCAGAACCGTAAAGTCTGTTCGTTGATGCTCTTACGAGCCCTTTATGCGTATGGATCCACTCGAGGATGAAATTACACTCCCCCCAAAAAGAGGTGATCGATTATTGACGGAGCCAATCCGACGTTAGATAAATGCCGCAACTTCGGTCAGTTGCGGTCGTATTATAGATGAGGTGGATGACCCATGATATGACATTGATTTTATAACATTTTATTCACTTTTATCATCTTTCTTAAGGAATCATTAAGAATGTAACCAATTTTAATATGCAAAATTGAGGATTTTGTTTTTGAGAGAAAAAAAGGAATATAATAAGACAATAATAAAATCGATGTTAATGTATGTATAGTAAATAGCAATGTAATTTTAAAAGTGTTTTGGCATTGTTTATGATATTTGACATTTCAAGATATTTTGTTATGTTATTGTGTGGGTTGTTATAAAAAAAAAATCGCATCAATACCTCAATAGTAAACCGATTTTTCACTCATGCACCTCCATGTTACGCTCGAGTGCATATTAATCCGTTAAAAGCGGCAAAATCGTCTCAGAAAACGCAAACAAATATGTGCTGGATATTCGATCCGCGAAGCCAATTCGTCACTAAGCCTTGCAAATGCCGTCAACGTGATAAGCTGCTTTGGATTGACGCCGGCTTTATCAAATGCGAATGAGGCTATTCTAGCGAAAAAAAGAATGACAAATTCAACTCTCAACGACTAGTGTCAAGCATCATCGCCGATACAAAAATTGCTTTCACGGTAGCGCCGAGCGCCGACGCATCGCTTGTAGAGATGAATATACAGATAGCGTGAAATTTGCGTTCCATTTTTGGCGAGATTTCGAAAGCGGCGAAACGTGCGGAATATTGTGCAGAATTGAACGTCCGTAGCTATATTGAAAATCCATCATCCTCTGTTCCATATCCCGACGAACGATTGCGCGAACGATCCATGAAAAAGAGCCCGTCTCCATATTGTGTAATCGATAATCGCTATTTGCGGCAGCTATATCCTAATCAATAAACGCGCAGCTCGCTTTTACGTGTGGGATAAAATATAGGAAAGTTAGCAGCGTCCATATTATGTATTGGGAGACTCTCCTGACGAGTGGAGCTATAATTATGTTGTTTAATTGGCTAACGAGAGCGGGCGGGAATCGGCAAAGCGGTGCAGAAACGAACCCCTGATTGGTCCATTCACTAAACTCGACCGCGTTTATTCACGTTGTGATTAATCCGAAAATGCTACGTTGATTGCCCGTGAGTACCGGTATCACGTTCCCGTTCGTCACATGATAATCTCTCTTAAACACTTTTCTATAGTGAATTATGTTACGATCGCGTCAATTTTCGATATATATTTATAATGGATTGGACCTAATTAACTTTTAAAATTAATTTCAGAAAGGCTTGAAATCTTTATCATCTTTATTAATTAATTACATATTATTTTAATATGTTAATTACATATCATCGCGCAATTACACAGATTTCTATACATTTTGTAGGTTCGTCATATGAGATGTGCGGAGATTCAAATTTTTACCAATAACGCATGTTACCATGAGACGAGTTGTTATTTTAACGGCAGAAGAACTTTCTTTACTATCACGTTATTTCGCCGGGATATTTTCTTGTTGTTCAGCATACATTGTTCTCTAAAATTACATAGGATACATACGGTATTCATACTCTACGCACATATATTGCTTCTCTTTTGTTTAGTTTTCTTGCAAGTTTTGCAAACATTTCTCGCAGGAAATCGTATATTTATCAGAGTTATAATAAAAATGATCAAAATTGTATATAAAATTTATGAATAAACCAAGAAATTTCGTAATTATATTATATAATGTTAAGATTACTTTACGAATTTTATTCCGAAAGAGGAATAACGTCACGCTACTTTTAGCAAATGGAAGAATGTTACACGTTCGCTGATGGTTTGCTCATCGAAAAAGAATATACACTGTTACGTTGATGTAGCGTATATAACGAAAGAAATGAGACAGCGCTGAGAATTACGTGACGTGCATGCCGTGCGAGATATATAAGAACGCGCGATTATGGCCGTCGTTCTTCGCCGAGAGAGCCATGTAGCTGCGGCATTTGCGCGCAGCTACAATCGTGGGGACACGTGTGAGATTGGGATGCGAGCCATGGGAACACGAAACGCAGATCCGCCTTCGCATGTGCACCGATCTGACGCGCGCGTTCGCCCACCGCGTGCCGAATTAGCTGTGTCCTAATTGTCCGCCGCTAATTCACCTACGCGGCCATTGCGCTGTACCATCGCGCGAACCATCTTTGCGCGACCACCAGCGCGGCGCGTCTCTCGAACTTGCCGCTCGTGCGAGTTGCACCAATTGCTGAACCATAAAATAGCGCTTCCGCCGTGATTTCATTCAATTTCTTCATTTGATACTGTGGAATGTAAAATGTCTCTAGTCCCCTAAGTAAAGATAACAAGTTCTTATTGTACTACTAATACAACATCGAACTATAGTTTTATTACATAAATCATGTGAGTAATTAATAACACAATGTTAACAATGGTTAATATAATTTGAAGCGTAACGTTAATATAGTAGTTAATATAGTATAGTAATATAGTATAATATAATATCGTTTGGGCAAACGATTTACTGACAAAGAAACTTTAGAATAAAGTTATTTAACTTATATAGCAAACAAATAAACTTGTGAATTGGTTTACAAGTCCTTAATTTCGATTATAGGAAATATAAAGAATATTTTTGAAAGACATGAAGAGAAAAGTCTATGTGAATTTAAAATTGAGAATAAGAAATTCCGTTGTGTATTACAAATAAAATATGAGAAAAGCATATATATATATATATATATATATATATATATATAAAGATGAGAACTGTCGTTGAGACTCTCTTCGATCGTCTTTACATTTCTGGTATACTATTCTCGAATTTCTGCGATGGGTTTTGTTCTTGAATTATGCTCGGCACTCGAAGTGGAAAGTGGGATACAAGTTGTTTCCCCGTCGAAAGAAACTTATATGTATTTGTATCGAAAATATTTTACGAAACAGGAAGATGCGAACAACTTTTGCGCTTCTTTCTGTTTTGTATCCGGTCAAACGTCGCAAAAATTGTTTTTTATTCGGACGTAATCGGGCGATGGCTTTCAGCTCACTCTTCGATTTTTGTCGAATTTGCAACACCTTTTCAGGTCAATGACACGCGCACGATACAGTTGCTTGATTAACGACGTGGACGGATTTGTATTCGACCATTCGCCTGTGTAAGCTATTACTACGACAGACCAGATGGCGGAGTCTAGTTGGCTATGCTATCTGCCCTATATAGGATGACCCACGCCGTAAATCAGGATTATCTTGGAACCTCGACCGAGATATGGAAAATGGCTGAAACAAATGTCGTACCCCTTTCCTGAAATATAATTTCCATTTACCCAAATATCTCCGAATTCGCATAATCTTTCGATCATCCTAACGCTCTCAGGACTCGGGACCGAACAATGTTTCAAACATCTCTCGTGCAATTTTTCATCGTTCGCTCGGCATACGTCAGTTTAGCATACTATTATAAATGAAATATGCGTAATTTCAATCTGAAAAAATTATTCATTTTGAAACAAGATTGAAATGTGTAGATGATGAAAAGTAGACATTTAATATTTATAATTAATCTATTACAAATTTCCCATTTTATTTTTCTCTGAATCTTTCGATCAACATAGTAAATAAATTAATTATGATGTATATACCAATTAAGAAATCATAAACCATTACGTTGTTGGGTTGAATGTTACATTGTGAGATCAGGGAATGTGTAACAATAATTCTAACAACTCCAGATAGTCTATTTACTGATCGAACGATGCAAACAACGTAAAAATGGCAATTATCGTAAATTTATGTCGTAAATATCAGCGCGAGTATCGATGTTGCTTTGAGAAACGTTGTCTTGCAAGAGTATCAATAGGGATTATTCACGTCGAGTCGTCAGAATTCTTGCGATGCACAGCGATTCGCTATGCGATGTTGCATAACCAGATCCGATTTCCGCGTATCGTGTACGCACGCAGCCACTTGTCCGACAGGAAATTAATGACAAATCGACCGGCTGGGTTAACGAGTTACCCGATAGGCTTAAATCCATCGCGCCGTAATTGTGATATAGCTGAAGATACACAGTCCAATTACATCGGCGCGCGAGAGTTATTCGTTCGACTTGCGCTTGTTCCGTTTTGCATACCGGTATGGCAATTGTCGTGAGCGCCGCGAAAATGGAGGTGCAGGAGGCACAAAACTTGTTCCTCTGAATGCGCCCTGTCGCGGATGCATAACGACACGCGCACGGTTTCATAACTTACAAACGTCAGGCAGAGAAATTCGAAAGCGTGTAAGGTCCGCACAGGATAATAATGGCAATGAGATAGGCTAGAGTCTAATGATATTTATAATTCATAATAGCACCAACAATACCGCGTTCCCTTCTTACGATTCTTATGATATACAACTCTAATGCACCTTGGGAAAGGCAACCGTTATATCTTCGTGAATTGCAATTTTACACGCAATTTTTCTTCCGTGTCCGGAAATTTGCTCAAGCTCTTTCGAAAGCACGCTTTACTCACATCTCGCTATATCTTTTTACGGAACGTAATCGATATTGAAATTTTTTTCTTAAAAAAGCTCGAATAGAAGAATCGATAACATTGTACAGACGCATATGACGAATGTGATTCTCGCATCCTGGTTTACATTTTATGTTTCTGTTATGTATACTGGTAGAATATATAGCAAAAGATATTCGAGAATTCGTTCAAAGCGATAAACTTTGCGTGTTCCATCTGATTGAAACCGATGAATCCAGAGGAACGCGCGACGTGAGACGCGAGTTTCATTCGCATTTTAACGCAAATCTCATTAGCACGCATTTGCGCCCCGCGCGTCACGCCGACCTATTATAAAACCGCGCGTGCAACCAGTTATCATCGCGGTATTAGTCGGCATTACTCAAATATTAAATATCCGTTATTCGCGCGCGAGAGAAGCGGGTTGGGCGTGACGGCGCGGCGGTCGGATTTTATTTGAATTTAATCACAGGGCAAAGTGCCCGTATTAACCGGGATACGTGCTCTCTGTGCAGCGGCGAGAAGGAGGAGAAGAAGGAGAAGGAGAGGACGGGAGGGAATTTAATATCCGCTATAAGCGAGCGCATTCGCATATGCGGCACACGAATAGGAATAGCCGGCTGGCCGAATTGTCCGAACAAATTTGCGCGCCCGTCACGGAAACACACGGAAAATGCACAACGCGAAAGCCGCGATTCTGCAACGGCAGCACGGTTTATACGGATTACTTTGTTCGACGTGCAAAAATTTCGCGCGTCCGCGCCCGTAACGTTCGCGTAACGTTCTTCCCTTTCTCGTGTGATTTTACGACGGACAGGTATCGTACACTTGCGGAGCGAGCTTGGCGTGGCTATCAAACGCACGTCACACCCGGTCGGTCGGAATGACTTGTTGTTGCTGTATCAGAACTCACGAACTGTTATTACAGTTCATCCGATAGCACTCAAATATTTTCACGATAAATATTTGCAAGCTTTCCGTGATACATTTGTACGAGATGCATGTACGTCACATGTGTAGCAGTTATTTATTTCACTATTGGAATTCGTCGAGTTATCTAAATTTAAGATATGATTCTTAAAATATATGGTTTATATATGTTATAGTAAAATTCAGTAAATGTATACACTTACAAGAGCTATATAATTACTCATTTATAAGTATGAGTGTGGTGAGATAGAGGGAAAAACTAATCTAACCCAACCCAATCTGTATCATTGTGATATATATAATGATATTGCTTATTAAAAGATATAAATTTGAAACATAAAATTTAGTAAATGTATACATTGACTTGTAAATGCATACATTACTAGTAAGTGTATACATTTACTGATTTCACGCTTTTACTGTGACATATATATATGTATATGTATATATATTTGTTACATATTCATAAAATCTTATAAACGGCATTTTGCGTATTATTATTTTGATTGTTAAAGATTTCTTATAACTTCGCGTTCTCAAGTTCTCTGCACTGATTGATAATATTAGATTTGTTTTCGTAATAAATACATTGAATTGAACATTCCATTTTATTAGAATTAATACGACATTTTAAATATATATCAGTATTTAAATTTTATACTGAAGGAACGAACGTCCATACGTTTTACGCGCAAGGATAAAAACACCCATATCCGGTGAGACCCCGGATAAGAGTTGACGGCACTCGCTTCTCGAAACGTGGAGGCGAGAAGAAAAAAAAATTCGATGAGATCGTTCTCCCTCGCGGCCACTGACGCCTTCCCTCGAGCTCTGGTATATTTGCGAGATCCGTTTTTGCCCGCGATTTCTTTTTATTGCCGTCGCCACATTGACGTCAATCTCGCTCCCATAAAAGCCGTCGCACATGTGCGAGGTTCCGTGCACGGTAGCCTCGCGGACGAACGCGCGAACTTGTATCGTCCGTACTGTCGCGCTTTAAAGAGCCAATCAAAATTCCACGTTGACCCACTTTGTGATTGACCAACGATACTACGTGTTCGCGACTCGACGATGCGGCCTGATAATCGCTCCCGAACGTGATCGCGTTCCGACGCGTACGTCGCTGCCCATCGCAGGAAGCTATTATCGCTTCCATGCACCATGTCATCCAAATTGCATGCGAAGCAAGCCGCATGAATAAGGGAGATCTGATGCTTGCGCATCCAGCGGGAAGCGAACTGAAAAAAGTTTATATATTTATCCTACCTCGATTTCAACTTTGAAAACATGTTTTGAGAGACAAGCGATATAGACATATATTTTACGTACTTATATATCGTCCTGCAGTACGCGTGGAAAACGGAGCGATTTTTCTTACTTGATTTGGTAGCAAAGTGACTTTTATAAACGATATGTATGCGCTGGAATCTTCGGGAAAGACATAGTAGGTACCCCTATGAAGTAGACATTTAGTCAGAAAGAAATAACTGTTTTCTTGAAAACTAAAACAGTTGCTCGCAAAGTTACGCTATCTGATTTTTGTTCTCCCTGTGCAATAAGCATCCGCGAGGATAACGATGATCAATCATCTTTTTTTGATAAGCGAACGTTATAATTTTCTTATAGGAACAAACAACAAACACTAAATCGCAAGCTACCGTCTCTATGTCCAAACGTTAAAATGGATGACTCCACAAATCATATGATCCGAATATTTTATTTCGGAACGTGTCGACAGTTCATTCGCGCGATACCGTATCGTATAGCCGATAAAATACTTTAGAGCATTTTTTAACGAGAACACTGTTATTCTCGATCAAATTTTGCAGTCAGCGTACCGAGGATTTATTATCGGGGAATATAATTGCCGATGCTGAATATGCATTTATGTGCCGCCGATTTGTCGATACCGGTTCGCCGATATCTGTGCCGATTGTGCGCGCGAGTGAATGCCATGCAATTGAAATTCAGTTTTCCGCGGTACTCGTGAGAAGCGGAGGAAACGTTAAGCAATAATTTCAGTCGATTTACCCACCTACACGGGAAGAATTAGCGGGCTTAATGTGCAGTTGACAGAATGACGAATCGCGCCAGCCGATCCCTCTTCTCGCCCACACGCGCAATACAGTTACCATCGCTGGTCCACGCTGGATGTTGAAACGCAACAGCGTATAAAAGTAATGAGTTAATAAGCGTAAAGTTAAATTATTAATTAATAAATGACCGCATTAAATTCAGTAATTTAACGCGGTTGTTTAAATATCTATGTAATGATAATGATAAAGTAACTGTATAGAAATTTACAAAATAATTGCTAAATTACTGCCGAAATAATCCCAAATTAAGCTGATAAATATAAAATTAATATATTCAATAAATCTTCGACCGCGATATATCTATAAGTCACATCTGACATTAATATTTTGAATGAGCTTATATACAGATAAAATTCTGTTGTGTAAAATAATACGTGTATATATTTACAGATTTGTATTATGTATAGTATGCAAACTTTATTAATTTAATTTAATTCTATTTAATCTCGTTCAATTTTATTTTGTGCGATACTTTTAAAATAAATTCCTTGTACAAACATTCAGACTTTTACGAACTTTTCGGAATTACTCTTGCGTTTCTTCAAACGCCGGATCCTCGTATTCGAAACCCGGTTTTCCTTGCGTGGATGAATGCAAATGGTCGGAATAGCATCGTTTCGGATAGCATCGACTTCGTTCTCTCGAGTCAACAAAAACAAATCTCTACATAGACGGGTCGATAGTTTTGGTACTCGAGAGCGTCGAGGACGGGGCCGCAGTTAGCCGAATTCGCGAAAATAGAGAGCAGACCGGAGATGCTGAATTTACACGTTGTAATAACTAGTGCCGATGTCAAGGACTTTCGTCGATGTAATTACATTGCCGCTGCAGTGCCAGCGAGGGTTGACGTTCGTGTAACAAACAGGAGCAGTTTCCCGCGGTGCAACCGCGAATGCTGCGATGGGGAAGAGTTAGCTTCGCTACGCATCGTTGATCGCAATGTTCGATTGAACTCAAAATATCTACTGCTCTATTTGCGGAAAGAGTTTTCCGCCCCCCGCGATTTTGGGGAGAATTTTGCGCGCGAGTACCAATGTCGCGCTCATTTGCCATAAAAAATGTTTCACTTTCCGAAATTTATCAACGTCCGGATGGAAACATTTAATTTAATATGTTTCGTTGTTTATTTTAATTAAACGACAGTAACAAAACCTCTACAGTTATGAATTTATAGTGTTTATACAGTCAACTGTAAATAGTGATGATGGAATTCACAAAAAAATTTTTTTTTGAACTTTTGTATTTGAGTGTTTCATGCGTCACACGCACTGAGATGAATTTAGAGCGATTTTTTTTCCGTGATGGTGAAAAATTGAATATTTTTGCTCGCGGTGCGAAATTTTGTGACAGTGAAAAATTCGTTTATCGGTAATGAGGGACGACGACTTAATGGACGTTAAAATGCTTCGTCAGTAGTCGGATAATTACTTATTGGCGGCCGTTGAATAATTTTTGACGCCGCCGACGCGGTTCTTCGGTGAAACGTTAAATATTGCATGCAACATACTTTTTTGCATGCGCATCTCGTAAGCTTTTTTTGGCGCGTTGCTTAATTTCCATGTAATCGAATGCATAAGGGTGGAAAGCGGCGATGTCCGGTATATGAAAAAAAAAGTGCAAGAACAGGCAGCTCCCGATCGATATACCAACGTTCACCAAGTATATATATATATATTCATTAATGCAGAAGCTTCGTAAAAAGCTTTGTAAAACTACGTATTACGATGTAGACCCCCGATGCACCCTTTTTTTCAACGTTGCCTGTCGCTTGTTAACACTTGAGTAGTTCTGCAAGAGTCACTTGACTTATAAAGTTAGGTACTGGGTTTAGTATGAAGTGAAAGCACAAAGTGCTTTAACCCTGCAGGTAGAAAAACATCTAATGTTTTATCAGGAAAGAAAGGAATTTTTAAAGGTTTTGTCGAATTTTGGAATTTTAAATTTGCATTATATCTTCTGCCAGAATTGAAGATTAAAATTTTCATTTAAAAATTTCCATTTCGCATTACATGCTTTAACGAACGCAACATTTTAACATCAGTTTAATTAATTGATTGATTGTTACAGGTCCGTCCCCAGACTTTAGCACACACACACTGGTGAGACCGCGAGTGTATCACGGCAGGACGAAAAGGCAGATCTCGTCAACCAAAGAGAATGTGAGTTCAGCTATTTTTTGAAAAAGGTCTTTAAAATCTCATAAAATAATGTAATACGTGTGCTATATCCCGCAGCTTCTAAAATGCTACTCAGGCTCGATCGCAATATCATTATTTAAAAAAAAAACACTATATTCAAGGATTTCCTAAATCAACTTTCTTTCATCCCCCTTTGTCGTGTCATATAACACTTGACCTGTAAATATGAATCATGATAACGTTTTTTCGTATAACGATTTTTATTTATGATTCTCCCGCATAAATTTCGTCAATACATCGAATCTTTCTCTGGTAGAGAGACTTTCTCTGCTTCTCTCGTAACCATTAAAGATTATTTATGTGACAAAAAATTTTAATCGACCATTTTCTCACGCTCTATGACATTGTTTGTAATGTAATGCGCTTTACTTTCATCTTATTATGTGGTACCTACATAAAATTATAATTTAGTTTTACGCCCTCTCCGATTATATTATCGAAACGCACCGGATATTCCGGAAACTTGGGGAAGGCCAACGCCCGCGATCTGTGACCTTCGGCGTAATGCATTGTTCGCTATCAGCCGCGATCACCGAATAGCTTTTTTCCCGCAAACTTTCGCGCGGCTGCACGCGGTGTTCGCCATTTGCTCGGGCGGATTACGATGCGAAACGCGCATCGGCGACGGGTGCAACAATTTCAATGCAAATGTCGCGGCGTGCAACGAATACAAAACCCGCCGAGGGTCGCCGTGCTATTAGATAGGATGGCGCCGCAAATAGAGAGAGAGAGAGAGAGAGAGAGAGAGAGAGAGAGAGAGAAATTTGACCGACGTTTTACCATTGCCAGTGGCAGATTCGGAAAAATCCGTCAGGGGAAATATGCAACAGAGAGGTTGCTGTATGAAAGATAGACATTTCGGCTTTTCCTCTTTTGATGTCCATCGAAGAGCTTATTTTCAAAAGAAATATAACATTTTTTGGTGAAAACAGAGGAATACTTTTCCGGATATATCGTATCAACTATTAAATAAAAAATATTGACGACTAGTATTGGTCGCAAGTTTTGAAGATTCTTTAGAAATATCAGTCCCAATTCTTTCTAAGTTTTCATAGATTTAGAAGTGGCTAAGATATTTATTAATATTATTTTGCAACTATTTTATTCAAACGTCTGAAACATTTTCAGTTAATGTTCTTCTTGTATAGATAATGGATTAATTTCAGAAATATGTTGAGAAAAAATATTATATATAAGAAACGAGTACTCTATGATCAAAGAAAATAAGAACGTCTTTTAGTCGACCACGCAATAACATTTCCGTTTACTGGAAAGCTATGTAACGTCGAGATATAAAGTAACGTTTCATTTCTGTGAAAGCCGTTTTGAATATAGCGCGTTCTTGTATTTTTATCCTATCTTCGCCTCTTTCTTGGCGTAACGTACCACGTAATAGAAGATGGCAGGCAGAAGGGCAGACTTACAGGAACAACAACGGAATTTACATTGGGTGTACACTCGTCTCGGTGACGTCTCTCTTGAATCCGTTATTTGGCGGGCGCCACAATGGACCTGCACGTACGTCACTTTGCGAATACGACATGTAACAAACATACTAGCGATAGTTCGCATCCCTCTAAATTCCGGCCGATAAAGAAATGGAACAACGAAAACAGGAATGTTATACAACTTGACCTTTGAATTTGTAATACAACAATTTATCTATTTATTTGACAGTTTTTATGTTAAGAATAAATCTACATATTATACAGAGAGGAAAGAAGAGAGAAAAGACAGAATACAATTAAGAAAATAATTGTTTAATTCGTTAATATAAAATTTACTCTTATATATAGATGCTTTTAATTAATAATATTTAATTTAAATATTAAATATAATATTTATTAATACTAACATATACGCATAATTTTTATTAATTCTCAGATTTCACTACATTAATTTTCCACGCCATAATTTGTACTTTTTTATTAGATATATAATATTGTAATATATAATATTAGTAAACCAAAACAGATACATATCTATGGACCAGATCACCAGAGGATTGACCGCATGCATTCCGACGAGTAAAGTAATTCTGCCGGGCAATATCGCCCTGTTCCGTGAGCAATAAAAAATAACAATAAAAAATGTCGCGGGGGAATATCACGCGAGTAGTCTGTGTTTTAGTGGGGCATTCTTATGGGACATTCAAACATCGTGAACAATTCGCTTTATTGGCCTCCATCCAGCACAGTCGTCCGCGATCGTCGCACATTATTATAAACTGCAATATAAACTGCATATAAACTGCAATAACACCGCATGTCGCGACGCGTGAAAATTAAGAATCACGAAAGAGCTGGACAATATACCAGCCTTAGCACACTAAGCTGACTAAAATAAAAGTTACGTCGTTAAGAACATTATAATAAAGTAATAAAAGATTCAAGAAACCTTGAATTTTAATCTTGATTCAGAAATTTTTAAAACGCGTTTAAAAATCACGAGCTATCGCATATGAAAAAAAGAGGTCCAAAACGTTTTAGATCACAGCATTGCTGCTCTAATTTTAGGAAGCTTTTACGCCGATGGAGAACCTAGGGCAATGTGGTGTCAAGTTCCTCGCTTTTATCTCGACACTCTCTCTCTCTTTTTTTTTTCTTTTAAACAGATCCGGAAATGCCTGCACTAACATTTGAAATTCTAAAATTGCGAAACAAACTTCAACTATACCGCAATCTCGAATGCTGCGACCACACGGCGTACACGTATGTGTAGTAGTACCGCGCGTGCTCGTTGGTCCGGATAAGAGTAACTCAACACTAGTATCTACTTTGGTGTTGCCAAATATAGTTTACACCGTTTGACACGTGATTCTGCAGGAAACGTAGACGCGAGTTTACTAATACCGCAGCTGCTCGGCTGTTAGATTGCAGTTTCTAGCGTGTGACTTGCAGACTGTGATTTAGTGACACAAAAAGTTGCGACTCGCGTGCGCGACTTGGCCCTGAATAGACCGCGAAGCAAACTTCTTGATTGATGCTAAGTGGAATCGAAAAGAATACCGAACAACCGGTCTAACAAGACGATGAGAAAATGTAATATGTGCATACATGCATCTAGTCCATTGTAGTTTACAATGGACATACAATTAAATGCATAACCACTGCAGTAGATTAATTGTTGATATGCATCGATATTAAATGTATCTAAAAAAAACTTTGGATTTTGAACGAATTGTTCATTTGATTAATTATCGCGAATTTGTGATGGAAAAGTCGCTTTTATCCAATAAGCAATAACGTTATTAAAGCATTCAAGTTTTATTTCTGATGCGACAGATTCTTACAAATAATATAACACGTGAAAAGCTCTAATCAATATGAACATGCAATATGGACTTTTTCATTCTGTTAAACTTTAAATTGATTACTGATATCAATTGTCATATTTGGACTATTGACATCTTTGTCCGGGATTACGGCGATACCAATATCAAATGCAAACCATTATAAACCTCGCGATGTAGTCTTCAATGAAACGAGTAATTGATCTCGTTTCTCGTTATCACACAAGCCAGTATAGACAAACAGTATATCAATCCGCTTGATAGAAATAGCAGTTACAATTCCCTGCAATCCAGCGTCTCAAATAACACACACTCGATTGTTATTTGCGTTTCTGCATCTATTGCATGTGCGTATCGCGTGATATTTATTGATTCCGAGATAGGAGAATCGTAAGAGATACGAGAATCATGTCTGCCTGTCTTAAAAAGAACAGTATAAAAAGGCAATGTTTCGCATGATATCCCGACGTTCGAGCTTCTTGCAGCGAATCTAAAACGGAATGCAAAAAATCACGGAAACTATGTTTAGAACAGAGAAATTTAACGCAGTCGGAAAATGTCGGTAGGAGGAAAGGTCAGGGAACTATGATAGTCTTCAATTCCTCGCCGCAACTTACAGAAACGAAAGAAATTATATTGTTTCGTTAATATTTGTCTCAGTATTATACGATTAATCATTAAATTTTATTGATTTTCTATACATTTACAAAAAAATATAATGAAAAATTTAGCAGAATTCCTTTTTATGTACGAATAAGAGAGAAAGAATAACTCTTTTTACCTTATCTTTCTCTTCATTCGCTTTTCTCGAAATATCATAATCGCCGCTGCACAGCGAACCCAAAGTGCTTTGAGTTCGTACGTAATTGCTTTAATAATAATCATTGATTCAGATATAACTTAGAACATCTCGGGAGCTCAACTTCTCTCGTACTCTCGGAATGCATTCGATTTCGCTGCACCGAGATATAATCGACTTTAGGCGAAATCGTCTATCGGGACCTGTGGAGCGTGGGTGACGAAGGGGAGAGGCAATTAGGTGATTAAACGGCTAATATGCGCGGAAGCCGCGGGGTGAGTAAACGCAATATCGGTCGATAAATTCTCGATGGAGTTCCGTTCGGCTTTATCGCGTGCTACGACTCTAAACCATCCCCGCGCGGTTATATTCCTGACTGGTAAGAGGTACGACGAAAGGGGTTGAAAGGAGTGGATCTTCCCTTATGTACAGCTCGAGCTTTACGTCGGGTTTCGGTGCCCGAAGTTTACAAAGGAGAGATAAAGTACTTCCACAAGTACAGCGATCGCGGTCGTGCAAGTCGATGGAGTAGAGGCATCAGTGAATGATGTTGTCGATGTACCTATTGCTAACTTCTGTGATCGATAAAGTAATAAAATAAATGGATGAGATTAATTGAAAGAATAATAAAATGATTAAATAATATTAATGATACAATATATAATCGATAAATTACTAATTTTGATGGAGGCAAAATTTCTACTCTCTGAATAGTAGAGTTGCTTATTAGATCAGGGGTCTTATTTAATTAGTAGATTACACATTCTTAGCTACGTGAAATGAAGTCGAGTTTGCTCCCACGAATACGAAGTTTCGCTTGTTATTGTTATTAAAATTAATGTTTAATTAACATGTTCCTGCGAGTGGCGCGCTCGTACGATCTTCCAAAGGTTCTCTAATGCACAAGGAAGTAACAACCTTCCAACTTTCCAACTATTACCCTTTATACGTAATGTAATGAAAGAGATCTTTTTTAATTTTTCCTAATTTTAATACCATATATCAATTCTGAGGCAAAGGCACGTACACAAATAGGTACACCGTTATGTTCGCAGACTTTGATTTTGATACATATAAGACTCTGCGGAAAGCAGATGGACATGGTTGATTTCAAATTTCGCTTTATTTTGATTTATTTCGCTAACATATCACAAAATTATCATATTATAAACAAACGTATTCTGCTTCATATTTAATTAGATTACATATCGGAAGTCATATTTTTAAACATTGTGTCTATTATCCCAATTTTTAAACCGGATAGCAAATTAAGGAAATTTTTCTAGCTAATTAAAGCTTCGAATAATATCGCTGAAAACGGAACTGCGTCGGTCGCGACGCATAATATCCTCTCCATTAGATTGTGGTAATCATACAGACGACAAGTTCTTTGTTCACATCTGCTAGCGGCAGCAAACTGCGGAAACGAGACTTCCTCTATTCGCGAGCTCTCTCTCAACGTTCGTCTAGGACGACGAGAGATTAAAGATTTCTTTCATTCCACAAAGTAACTACGACGGATCCCTAGTGGTACCGTGTGCACCATCCTTGCAGACATAGTAAATGTAATCTAGAGGAGACCAGAAAATGCGGAAAGTTCAGGTTCACCAGGCCCGTGAACCGTATGTTGAAACAACGCTTTCGACGTATATCGAAAATTACCTGTCCGTTTTCTCTTAAGCTCGTGCTTGACGACTTTCAAACGTTTAAATCAAGATGACGCTGTATCGCGATACACAGTGAAAAAGCTCTATTCAGGTAATAATATCATGTTTAAGAACTTAATCTATAACATTTATCAAAAGAGAGATATTGAAATATAATAGTTTGTCAAAGGTTGACAAACATAGGTATAGAACATTTCGTGTATCTTTCTTCAATTAAAGACAGCAGAATTTTAAAAATTAGGCCGACATGCGACGTAATAGAGGAAATAAATTACTCCATTACTCCTTGTCATTCTATTTTGCTAAACAATTACTAAAAATATATAGTTACACTCATAATTCGTACTAGAATATGCTAACAAATTTCGCATAAAGGTTTCGCGATAAATTATCATGTTACAATTCTCCTTTTGCGACATAAATAGCTTGTAATAGCGCCCGCGAGGTTTGTTGAGCATTCTTCAACGCATGTTAAAGTACCGTTGGAGAGAGGGAAAGGCATACACAGAGAAAACATAGAATCACCGCAACCTTGGCGTGGTCGTGAGAATGAATATGGCAATGCGCGCGTTCGCTCCTCATATCATGCGTATGCAGCACGCGTGCGGAACGCGCGATTTCCCGATCGTCGCCGCCGAGACTCATCTCGCGTAACTTCTAGCCGCGCAAAACCAAAAATAGCACGTACAAGACACGTGTTTCTACACGCACAATAATACTACGTATTTAAAAGCTGAAGGCCACTTGATAAAAATTAATCGTCTCCCCAATCGTCCAAGCAATCGAGCAACTAATCTTTGTTTCGTAAAAAATATCCAACGATAAAATCTAACGTTGCGCGTGCAGTAGAAACATTTCTCTCGGCGAGCAGCAGATCTTTCAACTTTTCGAAAGCGAGAAAGCGAGTCTTCCTAGGGGAACTAAGCCCGCATTTTGCGCCGGGATCGTTGCCGGATTCGTGAATCGGTGTCATTAATTAACTCGTCCGCTTTCATTCGACGCAGCCGTGCGTGCGAAGCGTGGATGTACGCTCGTTGCTCCTTCCTTTACTGCCAAAGTATTTTTTTAAAGCTCGCCACGTATATTTACTTTCTGCGATTTTCTGGTTACGTAAAAAGAAATATTGACCGATGGGGCCGGCTGGGTCCACATTTGTCAACGTGGTAAAATCGTTAACAGAGGATTCAAAGCTCAGCTGCGATACACACATGGAAATTTTCATCGTATGTGATATCGCTATTGCTCGTATTACCGCGAAGATAGAAAGGTGGATACATAGAGGATCTCTTGTTTCCGCTTGCAAATCCCTGATGTAGATTCAGTGGATCATAAATCTCCCATTAACTGCGATTTATATAACGAAGCTGCAATGAATAATTTGATTAATGGATCTCCAACACTTTATCAAGTATTGTTGTGTGATAAAATTATTGCTTTTATTTTGTTAAAGCGACGATGAAAAAATTAACAGGCATTCACGAGTGTCGCCGAGACAATATACGTTTGGCAATTGTCATGCATTCTATTTATTTATAATTGAGTATCTGGTAATTATAGAAGTCTGTTATATATGGCAAATAATTGGACCTCGCTTTTTCATACAGAGATTTCACCCATATATGCAGTTGCGTAGCGATGCTCGAGACGAATACTTATAAATCAAACTCGTTATGACTCGATAAATTGAAATGAAATTTTTTTTTGAGCGGTAAAACACTCGGAAAAAAAGAATTCGCGAACCACAACGTTAACCCGGCAGGCAATATCGGCGATATGTAACCAGGCAATTACCGCAGGCACGCATCGAGCGATGATTTGTATTCCGCGACGCGAATAACCAGCGCGACCGCACGTAACCGCGCGAACGAACCGCGCCGTAATTAAAATCGCAAAGCCATTTAAATCGCGCCGCAGGTGCGAGTCTTTGTGCTCTCTACAGAATGCGCGAATTTTACTGTATTTCGTTCAAATGCGATCCCTCACATTCTTCAGCGAAGCTAACGATAAAACGCGTCCGACTCGTCGAGCATCGTCTCGCTCGACGGCACACAAACGACAATCGGCATATCCGAATTTCCCTTTTGTGTGACTCTCCTTTCATGTTCATAGACGTTGAGTTTTGATCTTGTTTATTGAAATAGTTCCTCGGTTGGTTACACGTGAATGTCATGAGAACACAGATTAATCAGTTGTAGTAATTTTTAAATGTTTTTAACAAATTCAAGTTCAAGATATAAAGTAACGAGCCAATTATGTACCTACATATACAATTCATTTCAATTTTTTGATTAATTATTTTTTGCACAACATCTAAGATGTTACAATGTTGTTGTTCATCGTAAAGTTTGAAGCTAAAATTTATTTAGTGAAAATGAATGTTACAAGCAATGAATGTTACAATCTGTATAATAAATATATTCATTATAATTCAAAATATAAGTGGTTATATCACTTGCAGGATGAGTCAGAAAGCATTGTGTTATATTTTAATTTCATCGCGTTATATCTTAATTTCTCTCGATTAATTTAAATCCAATCTGAGTTAAACACAGTGACATTATTATAATTAAGTAATTGTAAGAATATTATCGAGCGAATATTATACGAGGGGGAATGACAAAATTGTTAATTGTTTAATGAAAACTGGAGTAATTACTATTGAGGTGATTCATGCGAACTTCATGTTTAATTAGAACGTCCTGAATGCATTTCTATTTCTACGAGCATCCTTCGCAATTCGTCTTCCTCGGTGACAGGCATTGTCGCGTGGTGCACCACCGGAATTTTCCTAAAAAAGATCGGCGTCGCCGCCAAGCTTTTCTTTTCTTCGGGTTTCCGAAGGATGCGGTAGAAACCACGGAGCCGGAAATTCCGTTGAGCGAGGGTGGTTTACGGGGACACACAATGAAACGTAAGGACCACGTCGGCCGAGTTTTACCGTAGCTGGAAAGGAGCGCTCGTCTCTTTCTCTCTTTTTTCTTTTTCATTTTAACAGGCGCCCTGTTTTCCCTTCCGTGACACTTTTTTCCCCCGTTGCTTGGATTAACTTGGTTCTAGTTACCGGATTAAAAAGACAAGCTCGTGCGGGCGAATTTTTTCCGCAAATTTTTTTCGTCGACGAGTGACGGTACTCAGAATTTCCCCAACTGGCTGTGGAAAAGTTAGAACGATCACCGGCTGCTTAATTCGTTACCCGGCAACCGATTAATGCAGTTAGTTCGCTCGGTAAATTGTTTGGGATGCGCCAACAGAGCGAGGAACAAAAAGTATATTCGCGAACTTTCGCGAGCTTTCGCATTTACCTTAGCAACTCTTAGGTTTTCCTTAATCACCTCCAATCCAACGGCGTCGTAGTAAATGATTTTGCTTGTCGACTTTTCTGTTATTTCAACGTATTGCACACAGTACTGCGTTACATATAATGTTTTGAATTCAACAAACCATATTTCATCGACGGACACCCTGATCTTCTTGTTAATTTTTCGTGTCTAACATAAAATAATCAACAACGATTTGCGAGTATCGAGAAGAGGAGAATTAACTTCGAGCTTTACAATTATTCGCCGAGGAAAAATCAATTTTATATTAATTAAATGAGGCTTAAATTTCGCGCAGTGGGTCCGCAAGATACTCTGTTTATATATAGAGATATTCAATAGCCCTGACCCCCAGCAATATATTCTCGATATCGACGGAAAATGAATGCGGGTCATGGTATACCGCGCGTGCAGGAACCAGCGGCGGGTATGATATCAAAAACGGTCTCTGTGGTAGCCGCGAGCCAAGTATAGATTGCTAACTGCCGCTGGACAATGATGTACACCACGCTGAAAGGATTTCAAAGGAGTGCACTGTCGACCGTGTATCGCGCGCCAGTGTTACGCCGTCGCGTCCTATCGTTGTGGACTTGGCTTCCTGAAGAAATATCGTTACTGCGCCATTTGTCTCCCGAGAGTAAGCCGCCTCGCGGATATCGCGCGTCGGAGATACTTTTCAATTCGGTTAATGTGTTTCTGAAAATTACCGAGTGCACGTTTCAACATGTATACTGCAAAATTTCTATGTTGCAGGACCTGTGGGGATTAAAATTCATATTTTACCATACGGAGTCTGATTTCACGCACGCTTGCATTTTGAAATAATGACAGTTTATTCAATGAGAGCTCAACGTCATTTATACTTGCATTTGACACGTACTCATTTACTAAATTAGCTGATTTTAATTATATCTGTTACCTTCTGTCGTAGCGCACTTTCCATGAGCAATTTCAAGTTTTTTTTTTTATTATCTTCTCTTACAAGATAAAATGTACATTTAATGTAAAATCGTATTTAATTTAAAATTACCTCAACGACCGTATTTGTAATATGAGAACCGCTGAAAACTCCTATTTTATTTTTCGCAGTAATTTACAATTTTAAGTTATTTGTGAGTGCGAATAATTTTTTTATACAAACTAGCTAACTGGGACTGTGCTATGTTTAGACAGCGTTTGTTGTCGAAGGAGCGCAAGGAGGCTAATCAATAATTCATAATAGGATAGGGCACCTTCGTCCATCCACCCCGGGCGTTGAAACCGCGCCTGTCCAATTCTGCATTACGTTACACGAGTAATTACTGCCACAATTTCAGTTCAACGCGGCGGCACCCGCGGCACTTAGACTAATTAAGAGTCGACCTTCCGTCACGTTACTCACGTTGTTTCGCCGTCTTTGCACGCGACGGAAGATAGTTAAAAGCTTCTTTTATATTTTTCTTGGCGTAGATTGTAGAACAGAAGACCGACGTAAAATGTAGCCCAGGGGATATTGTACGTATCTCGCGTACGGATCCCGCGTAAACTTCTAAAACGGGTTGGTTGTAACAGACTATCTTGATTAAGTCTTGGCTGATTTTACCATTCTCCTTTCAGTCACTTGGCCGTAGCACGAAATAAGAAATTAATTGCAGAAGAAATTGCTTTTCTTTTAGAGAAGAATATCGTATTTAGAAAAATTCAGTCAGTGTCTTTTTATAGTGATGTATTTTTATTTTATGTTAAAAACTTTAGAATAAATCCAAGATAGACAGGCGCAAAAATACACGTCATATTATTTAGAAGTCAATATTTTTTCTCCAATTTTCAAACTATGATTGGAGATTTAGTCCAAATTGACTAAAAAAGTCGTCGTTAGATCTCGTCGTTAAAACCTGTTTATTCAGGTATATATCGTATAATAATTGATAAAGAAAATTAAAATTTAATTTAATTTGATAATTGTCCGAACTAGAAAGTCATCCGGACTGTAATCTCAAAGCTTAACAAGTCGGCCTACGGTACGAGCCGACTGTTCTAGTGTCATTCTCGGTGCAGCATCCACAAGTCATGCAGCATCCATTCTCTTCAACACGAAACGCTCGCAGGAAAAGTATCCCGGCTGGGACAACGCCCATGAATTAAACATCGCGCGCCGTTGGGCTCCGGTGCAAACGAGATTCGCAAATTCATTTCTGTTCACTCGGCACGCGTACGGCCGCGCTCGAAAGAGAGGAGAACGCGCTACCAATTCCGAGAGTTTATGAATTTCAGGCCGAGGCTTTCCAGCCTCGGAATCACGATCTAATAACGCTAACTGTTTTACGCGCTCGATGATATGACAGTCGGCAAATTGGATTAACCGTACCGAAAACGATAAACGCGATACACACGTAGTCGGCTGTTCCGCTAATAATTGACATCGCCCTCGTAATCACTGATTTAAATTTACACAGCTTGTTGCGATTAACAGACATAGAAATCATACTGGTAAAGAATTTAGCGTGAAAATTGTATTTCCGCGTTGAACTATTGTTATCCAACCTAATAAGTGAAAGTATTGTTATCTGAGCTATATAAATGAAGCTATTGTTATATAAGCTATGTGTTATCTCATATTCGCAATTAAATGTAAGGCTTATGAGATTACCGTATCTTTTTCGTTGGAAAAATATATGTATATATATATATACATATATATACACAGAAACTAATATAAGGCTGTCAAAGATCTAAGCTTGGATCGTATGGCTTTTGATTCGTATCTTTTTCGTTATTGCCAAAATTTAAAAGTGAAAATTAAATAAACCCCACTTAAATACCATCGCATTATTTTTTAGAAAAACTTTACTTTCTTACGGATATATGCTGTAGCTCTAAAAATTACATTCGAATACCATTTTTCATTATTCACTTGCTTAATATTCGCTTCGTAATAAATACGGCTTGCTTGAAATTTCCGTCCATTCAGTTTACGTCTTACGGAGTTTATCACTTGTTCTTGAGGATTGTTGAATATCCAGTCATATTTGGTTTCATGGTTGGAGAAAGCGAGCATCCGAGTATAAAATTAATTGCAGCTCGATGCAACGATCTCAGGATCTCAATTTTCGCGGGAGAAATTTTCTTTTCTCAGATCTAAGCACAGTCTTACCGCTATTAATGCAACAGGTGCGCGATCGGGCTTTTCGGTGTGTTCGATAAGAAAGAATCGGCCATGTTATTCGAGCATTGAGTTGTAACGATACGATAAACCGTTTTTTAGAAAAGAAAAACTCAATCTATAGGGAATAACTTATATAAAATAAATTTAATTAAGACTAACTTGGCTACTAATTGCAGGTTGAAACTGAAATGATTAAAATAAATGCATCTTATACAAATATATATCTATAATGTAATTGATGAATATAAATGACTCAACTTTTTTTTATTTACAGCTAATTACAGTTTTATATATTTTCATGTGCTTCACGATGAATCATAAAAAAATGGATATTATTTTTTTTCTCTTCCTTTCACAGATCAAGGAAATCGATATGTTCTCTCTGTACATAATAGCGTTTTATATATTTTTTCTTATTTCAGTGGCAGCTACCGAGAAAAAGAAGAAAATTTTATCTGCACATCGAAATTGAAGATCGATATTTTCCCTCTTTTCAGGACCTCGAGCATGCGGACGTGCTGACGGTGGGTTTCAATGTGGACGGCGTCGAGCGTGTTCTCGACCTTCGGCTGAACACCGATTTAATTCCGGTCGGCTATCAGCAACTCCACCAGCATCGCGGCACGTACAAAGTGCACACCCCGTCGAAAGTTGTAAGTACCGCTCGGGCAGCATCCAGTATTCGCATCCCTAGGCGTGCTAACCGCTTTTCCGCAAACAGCGTTTGCGCTAATCGATATCAAACACGCGAGCGTAAATTCTATCGACAACCAGCACCGATCAAGAAGGAAAGCGTCGAGAATTCATTCAACTTAACCCCCCCCTCCCCCCGTAATGCTCGACCATTCACTCGCGACTCGTCATGTCGAATGGTCACACAAAGAGCGGCATTATCGCCGTTTAATGGCATGATACGCGACGTAAAATTTACGATCGTACATATATGGCCGTTTGCTCTCCGCAAAAAAAGGGATAATCGATACAACTTTTCTCAACAATTATCGCGGACAATGAAGAGCCGTTTTCTGATTAGATATTATTTTATTACATATATTTTTTTCCTTTGAAAGTTTTATCTTGCGATGAAAATGCTGAGCTAAGCGATGCGTAAACATCGGCTGTACAAAAATAATCTCGCTGTGCGTATCACTGGAAAGAGATAGAGTCGAAGCTTGTTCGTCGGTTAGTGTGTCTTTCTTATTTACTCAGTTTGCTCTCTGTGTTTGGTTTTTGCCACTTTTCGGTTATCCTTCATCGAATCGATGTCACGGCGATTCTACAAGTCGATTTGGCTATAGAACCATCGATTTTATGATACGTGTTCGCGTAAAGAAGGTCGTCCGTACAATTTAATTTTGATCAACATTAGGGAACTTTAGAGACGATGTTTTATTCAGTCAGGCCAAACAAAGAGATGCCAGGCAAAAGAGAAAATAGCCTATTGTGATAAAAGATGCATGATTTCCGTTTTAAACGAAGAATCACTCTTTTGGACAGTCCGACAATCTATTTGTGAGAAAGTTCATTTAATTCCACGCTCGACTCGTACTTCCGGTCCCACGTAAATTAAAAATCTCCGCGGGTGTCTGTGCCCTCTCGTCATATCAGCCCTCCGTCATCGCGTGGACGGAAAAGGTATAAGGTAGGCCTCTCGTGCACAGGTACAATACCCGACTCGGCCGAAATCGATCGAGGTGACTCACTCCGTCTGCCGTCTGCATGTTTAATAGAACGTCTCGTTATAAACACACGCAAATGTGTAGCGACGTGTTGGTCCCGGGCGTACGCGGCGGGCGTGCAACACCGTCACGTTAAAACCGTGCATGAGCGCGGCGGTCGCGGGGTTTCCGCTTTATAATTCAAACGCCGCGACGGAAGAGAAAGGCAGGAAGGACGAGAAGAAAAAAGAAAAGAAAGAAAGAGAGAGAGAGAAAGAGAAAAGCTGATGGAACACTCAGAATACGTTGAATTACAGCGGTCGCGCGACGTGTCTATGGAGTATATCGTGCGAAACGCGAGGATTGCCTCGGAAATTGTTCCTGCTAAACGTCTAATTCCGCTTATCCATAAAGTTTCTGCAGATAGTCGATTTTACTTAGCTGCTTGCGAAACAGGTAGTAAAGACATTACGAAGGAGGAAAAATAAAATGCTGAGCATGTTAAACACTTCGGTATTATAATATTATTCGACGTGTACCGATAGTACCGATGGAGAAACCGGTTATATTAAATTTCGCTCGCGCTGAATCAGCGACAATCAAATTTCTCCGTAGCTTGCGAAAATTGCGAAAGTATTTCTGAGATGTTTCTTTTAATTGCGAGCTTTGTCCAAAATCATGTGATTAGCATCATTTTGATGAAAGCAGCGAGTTTTATGTGAACGCGGTAACAAAAACGTGAAGCTGGAACTGTCTGATTAGACACGATTATTGATATAATTGCTGTAACTTTTCATTTTAATTGCAATAGAATTGATATTGAATTTATTAAAGCATTTACAAGTAAATTTAAGTAAGTTTGCAAATTTCAATTCTGTCACGCGAAAAATAACTGTGATTTATCTTAAAATAAAAGTCTACTTTATATATATTTTAGGCAGGATAAAATAGAGAGAGCGGAAAACAATATACTCATTATTTAAAATAAAGAACAAAAATAAAGTTAAAATAAAAATTGTATTCATAGAAAAATACATTCATTATTATTTTTAACTTGATACACTTTTTATATCATAAAAATCCATTAAATTGAGAAAATAATGAATATAAAATAATCATAATGACGAGAGAAAAATAAACCATACAGTACTGTTTTTAAAAATAACAAAGACTAACTGCTCTTTATCGATCGTAATCTTCTGCTCGACTATTTGTAATGAGACAATGATGAGCATAAAAAAGTCATCTAGAATGTGGGACGGAAATCAAGCTGAAAATGTAAAACTCACCGCCAACTGGCAGAGTTCGTTGCGCCTAGCCGCAGCATCGCACTTACTGTTTTGCACAATTGTATTTAATTAATTGGTGGCTCCGGCTAACGGCTCTGATGCCTTTCATCGCCCCACCTCCTCTTCTTCGCGGCATAAATACGGTTTATCCGCACGGATAAACCAATTTTGAGCTCGTTAAAGGAGAAAATGCGGATGTGGAATAAGCTAGAAATTTGAGATACCAGCGTAATATTGCAATGCCTGTTTAAAACGTTGTGTAAAAGTTTTTTCTAATATATAAAAAGTACATATAAAAATTTGTAAGACTCGATGGTGCATACATTTATTTATATTTGTAGCACAGATAATGCACTAAATCAAATATTGTACATAATAAATATAAGATTGAGAGCACATCATTTTATAGATCGAGAATATAATAGGTATCTCACATTCTTACCTTCGACGAAACTTGATATAAAAATAATTTTGCGGATAGAAAAGCGATTAGAGAGAGAGAGAGAGAGAGAGAGAGAGAGAGAGAGAGTTGGTTATTACGAGGAGATAGAGCGTTCTTTTATGCTCTCAACGCGGTTCTGAAATTTACGTCCCGGTAATAAGAACGCGGCTGTTAGGAAATGTATTTTTCTTTCGCACAGCTCTCGTGATATAAATCTACATAATCCTCGATGCGGCGCACACGCGATATTACATTTAATAGAAGCGAGGATAAGCTTACCGTGGGCGAATACAAAATTTCATATTCCGCCGACACGCCTCGTAACGCGCTTTCCATGGGGCATGGCGCGTTACGCTCTCGCGAAAATTTTTCTCTTATCCGACAATGAATCAAGTCGTACGCTTTATCCGTCCGTTATATATCAACGCGGGCCCCAGTGATTACATCCTTGGACGAACGTAGATGGATTTCTTATGTGAATTAAACGCGTAAATACACACAAGGATATTTTATGCGAGCGCCGCATGCAAAATTTTTGCACCGTGACTTGGAAACACAATGTGTCAAGCCTTAAATTTCCCGAGGGCAATAAACGACTATTTGTGAAAAGTATTTTGCACGATAAGACCGTTCTATTTTCTTTAACAAAAAATTATCAACCATCGCACTTTGGAATGTTCAAATACGCGATAACACGAATCCTTGGATATGAATCCCTAGTTCCCTAGCGTCACGCGTACTGGAATCTTTGAATTTTTAGATCATTCGATATTCAAGCATGAGTACGCAAATATCCTTGTAATTGATTTGTTTTTTCTCTATTCTTACATCGTTCAATATTTAAATTGTTAAGGAGAGCGACGTTCTTATTTCCTTTCAATAACGAGAGCAAGTTTACGCTGCGGACAAATCGACCTCGAGCATCATCGAGATCGAATCTCCGCAATGAGCAGCTTTGCTGCGGCATTTTTGAAGGACGGCATTGCAATAAGATCGAGACACGAGCGAGCTGCTGCGTCATCGGCAATAAATAAGAGTCGCGGTTGCATTAAATAATCGATACGACGATTTAACGATACCGACACGTTCTCTCTCGTTAATTCAATCTCGCCCGTCACGTCGCCAGTATACACCTTCCTATACGGCAATCGGATAATGGACCACGATCGATGGCTCTCGTAACGGAGAAAGCGCCTCGTTTCAAAGAGGATCCCGATACTCCCCCCGCCTCCGAGATCGTGCTTCTTTGTTGGAGCAATTCCTTTCGGGAGAGTAACGTGCTTGCTCTCCGAGGTAACGGGTCTCCTCCCTCGTTTTCCTCGCGGCGGAAAAAGGAACGTGAAAAATCGCCGGGGTTCGCCAAGCAGCGTGTGCATGCCCAGAATCTAGGACAACTATATTTGTACTGAGCCGATGTACGGTTCCGATGCATCTGAGAGGCCGAGATAAGCCCGCGAACTGCAGCCGGTGTGCACGGGCATCTCGATTTCTCGACGTGTTATGCCGCGCGATTCATAAGTGTCACGAATCGGCTAAATGTTCAGAGACGTTTTTAATGAGAGAATTTAAAAAATTAAATTTGACTTGAGACAAGATCAAACTGAAGCAAATATATATAATCCTTTGCGCTCCAAATTATTTCTCACAAACAAGCGCAAATTTTCAATTTAATTATTCAGTCGGTTTAATTTAATCAATTCAATATACAGCAATTTATTTAGACTATTTCTCGAAACATTTATAGAGATTTAAAAAATGTTGCTTGCTAATTATAATCACGTTTCGAATGTTTGGAGAACTATAATGTGAAAGCTTTCCGCAAAACGTTATGTCGACTCTATATTTCGACATAGTAAAAGGATCAAGATAGAAAGTTAAAACATAAATCTAATTAGAAGTATGCCTTTATTCGTGAATAACTGCATCTTTATTTTTGCGAGAAAACGTTTCCGCAATTTTATTATATACTTGTTACAAGAGAAAATTAGAAACGCGCATATAGGTACGTGAACCGGAAAGAGCGAATCACGCGATAAAGCGAATTTCATGAATGTCGACAAATTTAAAATGCTCGAAGAAATAAAGAGAATTCTTTTAATACCGTTTATCTTATGCGAATGGCATTCGTGAATTGCGTGAATCTTGCAGGAACTCTGTCATTACCAAGGTAGCGTTCGAGATGTTCCTGGCTCGTGGGTGGCGTTATCCACTTGCAGAGGATTGCGCGGTGTCATCTTCGATGGTGAGAATCTTCATCACATCCATCCGGAAGATGAGAGATTGGATTCCGGGCATTACCTTTACAAGCACAGCGATCTCATTGCCAATAATACGTGTGGTAAGCATCTCGTGACTGAACCGTCCCTATTTTACTGTTATATCTCAATCTCCTTTGCAAGAATCACATATACATTATTATTACTAATGTAAAAAGCGGAAGAGAGGAATTGCCTGGGAAAAAATGACTAATATTATTAGTGCACGCCAATATTTTCGAACATTATAATTAATGTTGCAAATATCCACTTCTTTAAAAGAATTATAAAAAATGTAGACGATTATTATCTCGAAAAGATACATGATATATTTTACGAAAAATTAACAGAATTTGTAATTGGAATCTCAGATATTTCATGACGAATACAGGTTGACTTACCAATACATTGGCAAGTTATTCGCACCCAGATCGTATCCGTCATCGTTGTCACGGGAGTTCCTGGATCGCCGGGGCAATTTCCACGGGTTTCTTTAAAAGTATTCACGAACTTTGACTCTCAGAAATACGACCTTTAACACCTTTAGAAGAGTCTCCGTGGCGAGCACACGAGCTAGGTACTCCGTCCTTCGGTGGCAATGCCCCAGACAGGCTCAAAGACTCGCCTCGAGAAGACTGGTCTCTCCTTAACGGTCTTAACGAATGTGAGAGCAAGGCCCCGACCGCGAAGACTCTTTGTCCTCTCCTCGGTCCTACCGAGAATCCTGCTGCCGACGATCGTATCCCTGTTTGACGTTTTTCCTCGGTTGCAGGTTACGAAGGCACGCCGCCGCACGACGTTCTCCCTCGTGATCATCGCGAGATTAAAAAGTTCTCCAGGGTATGTATACAGAGCAACAGCAAAAAAAAGAAAAGGAAAGAGAAAAAGGAATTCGCGCAAACTGTTTCCCCGGTAAATTATACGACTTCAAAGAACGTAGTCGCAGGGGTCTTGGTACCCTCAGTGTCTTGCGTGTGTACCCTTCTTCCGTTCTTTTCTTCTTCTTGTTGGAGAAATCGTGAATAGTCACGAGAAGTCGTGAATTGTCTTGCGCTTAGAGAAAATTTAAAGAGTTTTCAACAATTAACAATTAACAATTAACAAATTAGCACTGAAAGTTTCTGTAGATTTCTAAAAGAGACAATTAACGATTACATCTACTGTTATGACAATTTTATTTTACCACTTTGTATCTTTGTTAATTTATGAATAAAATTAAAAGTAATGATTTTATGACACACTGTTGTGTTGCTATTTTACAGCACAAAAGAGCGGCTGAAATTATCCGTGGGCCCTACAACGCGAATAGACAATCGCGTTACGTGGAGTTAGTACTCGTAATCGACAAGAAGGAATATACCGCCCTCGACGAGAACCTGGACAAAGTGCATCAACACTGTAAGGACATCGCCAACATTATCAACGCTGTAAGTAACGTCGCCGTCGTAACTTAATTGGACGTATAATTCCTTTCGACCTCAAGTCGACTGAGAACGATCTGAAGCGCGCAGCGTTAATTCAACAACTCCATTATCCAATTAGTCGTTTTGAACATTTGCGATTTCCTTCTTCTTCTAAAATATATATCTCTAGAATGTATCTCTAGCTGTTCCACGAATTTTACTTTATCTGGGGTAATTGGCTGTTACATGTATACATAATTGTATTCACATGGATGTGCGAGTCTTCCTTTCTCCAAAAAGGAGATATGTCGAGCGCGAGAACTTTAATAGTCTTATTAAAATAATTATGTATGATCCACTTGTACATATGCTCTGCTTAAAGGCTTAAATTATTATATTCCAAAAATTGTTATACAATCGACACATTTTTATTATAAAATTTAAATATTACTTTTTTCACGAAAAATTATATATACGTATACTTATATATATATATATATATATATATATATATATATATATATATACATATATATAATTTTTCCAGGCAAAATTTTTTTGTAATTTTAAACTCATTATTATTTCACACTTGAAAGTTACGTGAAAGTTGAATTCTGTTAACTAGTTTTCTCGAAGTTGCTTCCATTTTTACTTTTAATTTATCAGCAACGACAATGACGGATCTCAATTCAGGCCTAATATCTCCGCAAACGAGAGAACGCGGGCGTCGTCGTCCTGTATATTCTACGTTCTCTCAGACACAGCGAGACAGAGAGAGATTAATTAGCGCTGACTCGACCTTACCGCGTATCACGGTACCGCGAAATCCCTATGTAAAATACGGAACGGTATATCTCCGTGTATTTGCAGCTGTACATGCCGTTGAACATATTCATCGCCTTGGTCGGCGTGCAGGTCTGGTCTGAGTCGGACGAGATAGCACTCTCGCCGAACGGCGACACCACGCTGTCGAACTTCCTGCGCTACCGCAGGGAGAAGCTGGTTCAGGATATTCCCAACGATAACGCCCAGCTGTTGACGTGAGTGTACAGATATGTCTAAGTTATATGTATTCCCTCTAGCCGTACATAGCGATGACTGATATTTATATCCCGGCAATAGGCGAATCACTTTCGACGGCGGCGTAGTCGGCAAGGCTCTCAAGGGACCGATATGCACCTATGAATTCTCCGGTGGCGTCTCCATGGATCACTCGAACGTCGTTGGTTTGGTCGCGGCCACTGTCGCCCACGAGATGGGCCACAATTTTGGCATGGAGCACGACGGACCGGATTGCGGCTGTCCTGAAGAGAAGTACGTCGTATAGTTTGCCTCTCCATACTTTAAACGTTCAATGTATTAAAAAAAATTTTTCTTGCGATATCCGAAAATAAAAGTTAATAATTCCACAAAATCGCAAGCTCTCTGTGTAATATATTGTTAATCTAGTCCAGCTCCAATTACTAATGCACGTATCTCTTTTGTAGATGTATAATGGCGTCGTCTAGCGGCTCGTCCGGACCAACGCACTGGTCCACATGTTCATTGGAACACCTTGCTCTAGCCTTCGAACATGGCATGGATTACTGCTTGAGGAACAAGCCGCAGAAGCTCTTCGACAGTCCCATATGCGGTAATGGATTCGTCGAGCCGGGTGAGCAATGCGATTGCGGTCTGAAGGAGAACTGCGACAATCCCTGCTGCAACGTGACCACCTGTATGCTGCACAGCAATGCGAGCTGTGCGACAGGCGAATGTTGCGATCTGAAGACTTGCAGGCCGAAGACTGCAGGCACGGAGTGCCGAAGTGCTGAACACGAGTGCGACCTGCCGGAATACTGCACTGGTCAGAGTGAATATTGTCCATCAGACGTGTTTAAGATGGATGGTGAGACCTGCAGCGTGGGCAAGGCCTTCTGCTATCAAGGCTCGTGTAGGACTCACGACGATCAGTGTAAATTGTTATGGGGCCCCACCGGTTGGTCCTCCGACACGCAGTGTTACGAGATGAACAATAAGGGTACTAAAAACGGTAACTGCGGCTACAATCGCCTCGAATCAAGTTTCATCAAGTGTAACGATGAGTAAGTTGACTTTATCATATACGAGAGGAATATCACGTTAGATTTTGTCATGAGCATAATGGGTGTGTTGTAGAAATCTCCTCTGCGGCATGCTGCACTGCAAACACTTGAACGAACGACTAGAATTTGGTATGGAATCAGTCGCGACCTTAAGTCATTCGTTCATCAATAATGGGGGGAAGATAATTCCATGTCGTTCGGCCATAGTCGATCTCGGATTGAGCCAGGTTGACCCTGGTCTTGCACCGGACGGCGCCAAATGTGCACCCGGAAAGGTAAAATATTTCCAACAATGGAGTTCTTTTAAGATTAAAATAAATATGCAGAGTAATTGCCAAGTTAAGAGAGAGATAAAAATAAAATGATAAAATGATAATTGAACTGAAATGATGAAACTCTGCAGTACCAGTAGATTTCTTAAACTTCGTGTCAATCTATGTTATGATTATAATTAAACGATAATAAAACTATGTAATAATTTCAGATTTTTTTATTTTAAGATTACAATAGAATATTTGTATTTATAAAACGATAATTTATATATAGCATATAACAATTGGGACAGTTTGAATAATTGTAATTTACTTATATCATCTAGATGTGCGTAAATCAGAGATGTATGTCAGTGGCGGATCTGAGAGCGTCCGTTTCTGGCGGTAAAAATTGTCCTAATAATTGCAATGGTAACGGAGTGTGTAATAGTCTTGGTCATTGCCATTGTAATCGTGGTTTTCGACCACCTGACTGCCTTCAGCCTGGAGTTGGTGGTTCCGAAGATAGTGGTCCAGCCGATGATCCCAACGGTAACTACTTTATTTTATGTCTAGTTTATTAATTGATAAGAAGCAGAAGTAAATTCTGATAAATAAACTGAAGAGAGATGTTTTAACGAGACATGTTAACTTAAGTGTATATTTTATCAATGTCAATTATGCTATATAATGTTCATTTTGTGTGTTTTAAGCGAGAAACGATTTCATAACTGCGCTTTACGTTATCTTTCTGGGAGTGGTGCCCGCCACAGCTTTGCTCCTATTCGGCGTCTGGTACGTCAGAAATTCCGGACAGCATTGGAAGAAGGATGTGATGTCTACGTACGTATCTAGTCTCGACCGTTTTAAAAAGAAACCGCATGCCAATAAGTCACTACGTGTTCCTACATCGCCGGTAAAGACACAATACATCGCCGGTAGTAAAGTCTTCAGATTGCGAATAATGATCTCCGCCTATTTCGTACCGAACAAAAAGAATACCTCTCGTAACGCGAATAATAAAGTATTCACGATTAGTGATGATGTCAAAGAGCCGCTTCAGATAACTAAGGCTGATCTAATATCTACCACCAATCCGGATGCTATTAAGAGTAGTAATAATATCGAATACAGAAAGTCATTGCTGTTCAGCAACGTAAAGCCGGATGTTAGCGCAAAGCCCCAAATGCATGAGGTTTATAATAAGAATTTATCGGTACCCGCCGCTGAAGTCCAATCGAAAAAAATCACTCCACTTAGATCGGAATTAAGCTCCAAAATATCGGAGCGCATTCAGCAGATTCAGAAAAGATCGTCTAAGAACGATAAAGGACTTACGCTCAACACCGAATTGAAGTTCGAGCACTTGAATGAAAGCCCAGCCAGTACGTCTGACGTTACGCCGGATGTATTATTTAATAATTCGAAGGAGCCTGCTCCATTTTACAATAAAAAACCGCCGCCCCCACCGGCACCTGCTCAAAACTTAAAACCAAAGATCTAAGCGATTTCTCTGTTTGTATGAATCTCATTACGTGCAAATATTTTACGTAAAAATTTATTACGTATCATTAGAGAAATTTACTATTTATGCAATGGCTCGCGATACTTATAAATTTTGAATCTATGTTTTAGAATATAAACAATAACAGAACTTATCTTTAGATACGATAGATTTGAAAAGAATCATTTCGATTAAAGCACGTTATTTTCAAAAGTCAAAGTAAAGATATTCACTTTATCTCTCTCAATATGGAATTTCTGCTAATTTAAAAGAAATTTCGATATTATTTTAAATATATTTCTTAAATAATAAATATGAAATAGATATATTTAAGAACAATTTTATTCGGGCTAGTGCGAACATCATAGTGCATTTTTTTTGCCAGCTATGATTTTTGCATTATAATATGGGGACTTGAAAACGCGGTGGTGGTTTACATAAAAGCAATATTTGGACATTACTGGATGCCAAAATGCATTAAAGTAATTCCTACTGTGATTGCAACTGCTAATAGTCGTAATAATGCTCCAATATATTGTTATAGTTCAAATCATATTAATATTTTTACACAAATTGAAAAATATTAGATTAGTAGCTAAGCATCTAAATGATATTAAATTTATCATGTTTATACTGTTTATCATCATGTGATCAAATCTGTCCCAAACAGATTTTTTTATGCAATAAGCAATAATAAAATGTAGGATTTTACGTGTATTAATGTGTACACATTTTTTATTTAGTTCATATTAAATACATCTTTGGTGCAATATGAATTGAGTGATTATATTATAAAGTTAAAAAGTATAAGAATGTGACTACGATGAACAGCATTTTGTTCTTAGCGACTTGTGTGCTTGTACACAAACTTACACTATTTAATTTAGAGCTTTATTTTACTAATTACATATTAATTATGCACAAAAAAAGAATAAAAGTTACGTAAATAAAAGCAACTTTTATGCACAGCATTTTACATCACAATTTTAATATAATGTATATGCTTGCAATGCGAAAATTTCATATAATAAAAAACATTTTCTTTATTAATATATCTATGGCTTCTTTGTTCACAGTTTTCAAGTTGTTAATCTGTCACTGCACACACATTATGTAACCAATGTTAAATAAGACTAATTAAATTTTCAGAACAAAATACTGTTCAAATTTGTATGCCCAAATTTTTAGGAACTATAGAAACTGTAAATTTTATATGGACATATTGCGCCATATGACGGCGGAGATTGTTGAAGAGATTATTTATAACGTATAGAGCATGTGCAGAAACATGTTATGTGAGCATGAGCATGAATGAAGATTCTTTTCTTACTGGTTCTTTGCATTTTATGAAAATCGACAACTTAAATTAGACATTACATTGGACATTCAGTTTTAATGACCATTTTTCATTATATTAATAATTAAGAAGTACTTAATTTTAATGATAAAAAACGAATTCTTTGAATTCTTTACTCATTCCTTGGATATGAAATTCAGATATCCGATAATGTTACTCATACTTAAAAAAAAAAATAAACATGTACAATTTTATTATTGAATAAATATAGTATTGATATAAGGTGTTTTTAGTCTTCCTTTGTAATCAACGATTTCCTTCTTTTCCAACGCTTGCTACTAATATCTTAATCTAAAACTAACATTTCCCGGCAATTTTCTTGCCTGTGCATGTGTTTGGACTTGCGATGAACAGCTACTTATTTGAAAAAAATGCTTGTACGTGATTATTTTTCGAATGTTGTTAAATACGCGCATGTGTTGGAGCATACATACAACTAAACTGTAGTATGTAGTAAAAAACCTAAAATTTACGTTATTTCTTATTTACCTAGATTATTTTAATATTTCGATATACGAACACATTTCCTTATCGAGACCTGCACAATGCTTACGTTCTAACTTACACTAAATAAAAAAAGATCCTTAGTTAAATTTGTTGATTCGTTACGAATCAGTATTAGCTGTATATCGTAGTTGCGCGCTTACAAATTCCTCGATCCCTCCGCTTATAATTCTGCTTCAAATTTCAGGACCGATCGCGGCCACAATGGATTGCTAATCAAAACGATCGATCGTTCCAGTCCCATGTCCCGTAACATCGAAACGATCGATTCTAGTCTGAGTCAGGATCCCGCGTGCGTGAGTTTACTGCCTAAGGCAGAGACCGACGAGCGCTACAACAACAACATGTTTGGCCAGTTTAAGGGCTTTACGATCACGCCGATCCACTCGAATCAGTCCAAATTGGCCGAGCCGACGAAACCGGCTCCACCTCCGCCCGGATGGATGCCTACCGTGGCGATAAAGACAAACGTAGTTAAGCCGAACATGCAAAAGTGCAATGTCCCGCAAAGGAACAATCTGTTGAGTTCTAACGATCCAAGCTCGACCGCACCGGCGTTGCCGCCGCTGAATCCTGGTTCTACGGCACGACCGTTGATCAGTAGTCCCGTACTGGCGGCCACAACCTGCACATCCGTCGAATTGGTAACCAAGGTACCCACCAGATCTGCCCCGGACGTGCCTATGCGTCCAGCCCCGCCACCGCCGACCACTTCTGTGCCTGCTGCGAAGCCGCAGAGACCCAACAGCACGCCCTTGACAAACGTGATTCTGCCGGAACCCGAGAAGAAGTCGGAAAAGGGCAGCACACTCAATCGTATCGCGTCGATGTTGCGCCCTGGCTCCGGTATCATGAGAAGCAACTCCCAGAGTTCACAGAGGGATGACAAAAACACGAATTCTCTACCGAGAAACCAACATCACAAGGCTAACAAGGTCATCGACAAGGAGATCCTGAGGAACCTCGAGATCTCCAATCCGATACCACAGACGGAGATCGAGATCCCGACACCGGTCATCCCGGTGGTATCAGCGACTGAGGTTGAAAAAAGAAACGTGGTCCTGCGCGCTCAATCGATGAGAGACAGCAAAGTTACGTCGAGACCAATGGTCCATACGTTTGGTTCGATGCGTCAGACAACGCCCGTCAAGAGACCCACCAGTATCCCCGCCAGCACGAGGCCCACGTCGCCACCTCCGGGTCCGCCGAATATCGCGCAGACGGAGAAGGCCGCCGAGAGCGCGATAAAGATTCCAGGACTACCGGGTTATCAGAATCCGCCGGTGAAAACCATTCAGAAGCCACCTATGGAGAACACCTATGACGACTGCATGAATTTGATCGCGGAATCATCCCTGACGAAGATCACGGAGGAATCGCCCACGAACGATAATATCTACGCGGTAATAGAGGAACCCGTGCCGGAGAAGAACAGAAAAAACGCGGAATTGGATGTAACGCCGGCTGATAACGAGTATAAACTACCGAAACGCATCGATGCGATGTCCGGTGGTCCGAACGGCCTGGAGTCGATGGGCTTGCTATCGGAGATCGTATCGGAGATATCGAATCGTAATTTCGACTCCATATATTCCACCTCGACGTTAACCAGAAAGAAGAAAGAGGATAACGGGGAAAACGCGATGAAAAATTTGGAAAGTATGGGCTCCAACAACTCCCTGGGTGGCTACATGAATTCGAGCCACTACAAGATACCCGGTAGTATTTATTCAAACTCGACTTCCGGCAAATTTAATTCTTCGAGCTCCACTACTAGCTCCGGTTACCTTCATCCATCCGTGATAAACATTCCGCAAGTGGAGAGAAAAGAGCCGAGTAAAAATATTCCGGACACGAACGATAATTTGAAGCCGGTCGATAAAAGTAATCTGAGCACCCTCAAGTCTAATAATCCTAACATAAATGACGAGCTGTCCAAGGAGCTCGGCATGAAGCCGCCTGAGAATTCTATAGGATACAAACCGTTCACTTCAACAAAAACTCGACCGTCTCATTTGATACATATCAAGAAAGACGACCAAACAGACAGCAAGATTCCAGCTAAGCCGCCGTTAAATAGAACTAAAACGCCTCCGAACATCGCGAAGAGCCCGACCTCCAAAGATACGTCCGAGACGAGCGTAAAACTCGCGAGACAAAGTTCAGATAATACGTTAAAATCCCTGAAATCCTCGAAAGCTCCCGACACGAATTCGACAACGGCGAAACAGAGCTCGGATACAAGTCCAACCGCGAGACAAACGCAACTGAACACAAGCAAGTCGAGTAGCGACTTAGATAAAGAAGAGTCACACACAACCGTATCTGTCAAAAATGTGCCTTGTAGTCCTAAGGATAATCCGGGAAAGTTCAATAGCCCGGACCTGGTCTCGAGCTGCTCGAACTCGAATCAGGGCGGAACGAAGTCACCAGATGTTGTAGGCAGCAATCCCAGGTTCAGTCTCCCGCTGAAAACCGTTCAGAAGACACCTACGCTGCCGAGGGGTGGCCAGAAGACACCCACAACGCCATTGAAACCACTCAACATTACATCCAAAACAGCCAGTCTCTCGGAGAGGAAGAAGTCTCCGACTGGCAACGCAAGCGTGGCTAAATCGCTATCACCGTCCGCCAAGGAGGCGAGCAACGCTGCTACCAAACCGTCGCTGACGCCGAAGGTGTCGACTAAAACGGAAACCAAAAACGGGGACGGAGGTGCAACGGCGAGAACGAATCCGCTACAAAGAGTGGCGAGCGGTAAATCCAACGTGGCGTCGCTCCAGCAAAAGTTCGAGGCCAACAAGAACAATTCTGGTGTCGCGAGGACTATGCCGAGTGCGAATAGTAAAAAGCTGATGGCACGAACAGAAGTCGGTGGCGGCGGAGTGAGAAAATGAACAATTATCCGAAAAAGTCAGTCCGACCTTCCTGATGCTCGGACATGCTCGACAAAAGGATCGGAAAAGCGTTAGAGATGGCTGCCAGGGAAATCTATACTTGAAACATTCTAGTCCGTCACATTGAATCGTTCTCGATTGTAAACAGATATACGCGTCCATGGTAAACGAGTACATCGTGAGCATGCACGAGTATAAATGAGTAAATAACACGCGAGGGCGATATATCTCTGTAACTTCTTATTTAAGAACTCTTAAACGGAAGTTTAAAAAAAATAGTACAAGGATCGAGTCTTTTCCTCTAAGATTCATAAAATGCTAATTTTACAATATATTTCTTGTCGGAAATATTAAGATAGGTGTGCGGCCGCATAAGAGAGGCGATATTGAAAACTTGTAAATAGTGCCCACACTTGAAAATTCTCATATTTTTTGTAGAGACTATCCATTGCCGACGTTCAGGCGTACCTATGTAAGCCAATAATTACCGTAATATTTAACTTAAGCGTTTTATAAGCGATACTGCGAGGTAAGCGACAGTTATTTTCGAAACCATCGCTTGAAACTGAAAGGAGCGTGTATGGAATTAATTGACCTCTGTGATATATGTATATGTATAAAGAAATATTGCACAGAAAACACTATTACGCCAAATTGTTACGGCTAGCAGATTTTAGACGCGACCAAATTATTTTATATCATACTACATAAATCATACTGAAAAAATGCGCCGTTAAGTTTTTTAAAAAGCCATCGGAAATCGCAGTCATATCCGACGTAGCTCCGTTAACAAAGGGGGAGAGCAGGGTCCCTTTTTTTCTAAAGATTAAATGTTATGAGAGATCAAGATGCAAGATTGTGTACCTTCGAGAATCCCGTGGGAATCAAAATGGAAATGCTATTAGTTAGGAGAGTCTAGAGATGTTAGCACACGCTAATAACACAACACTGCGAATCGAATTAAGGTGATATCCCGTCGCCGGCAAGGCAGGCAAGAAACCGCTAAAATATATTTTTGGCCTCGGTCGCGCAGCGTCACGCAATCTATTTAGTTTCTCATTATCCTTTTGCGTAAATCAGTAACAGAGGCTTGCTTCGTCTAGGGCCGCTCTAGACGCAAAGACTAAAACTATTTATTTGACTGATACCCGTGTAAATATGTTCGTAAGATATAGGCATTTAGAGTTAAAGTGAAGTTTTGTACGATGTACCTTCGCGCCGAGAGTAAGTTACGTTCGTAAGTTACCCCTACACGCGTTATATTATACGTATGTTCGCGAGAAAGAGCGAGAGCAGCTTTTTGAACGTCGATCGAGTCTATCGTTAAGCGCGAAATTGAGGAAAGGTTATTGAACTAGTAAGGGCTGTCGGTCGAACTGCGTTCGTGCATTTACTGTCCTCTTTTTGTTCCCTTCCGCGCAGCGAATTTTCTTGTACGAATCGACACTTTGATTCGTAGCGTTATCCAGTTTGTAATAGTTCCTACATGCGGAGCGTCCAGAAATCATCCCACCACAGAGTTTCTATAAAGAGGTTCAATAAAGCTTTTTGACCATTTACTGTGCGTTGCTTTTTCCGCTTGTTTCTTTACGCGCGAGACGTTATGTGCGTTGCTTTTTGATACGAGGACAATCAGACGTTCGTTTTTAGCGTACGGCGTACGGGAAGAGGCTTGCTTCAGCAACCCCTGGCTCGTTATTAATGAATAAGTATTATCCCTAAGAGTATTCTTTCAAAAAAACAAGAAGAAAAGTAAAAGAAGCGTTATAAATATCACTAAAATGTGTTGAAAAGAAACCAAATATTGAATAGCAATGCAACGAGTGATTGCACCAATTGCGACTGTATAATACAAATATTCGATTAATTGGCTCGAAAGTACAACGCGCAACGCGCAATCGAGGTCGTAATACAACACTTCGTCTTACACCGTCTAGCAAAAATAACAAGAACAAAGGCTTCATTGCAATACATACTGTACATTCGGTACCAAAGATAATTAAGTAGCATCCTATCGACACTGCTGAGATAAGTACTACAATAATTAATTACCTAGCCGTCGGTTTACGATAATTGTGTACATTAAAACCCATAACGATGTTACAATAAAGTCTTTATTCCAACTAAACACTTTCCTGAACCATCCTCTACATTTCTGCATTGTGGCAGAAATTATAATATAATTAAATCGGCTCGCAAGGAAAAATATACATATATAACCAGATCAACTTTGTGTGCGAGTACAGTAAATTATATAATGCAAGGTATGGAAGGATTAAATTTTAATTCTTAAGCGTTAACCGTAGCATACAGACCGCCTCGTCTTTTACGTAATATATACTCCTCGATCGATTTCTAAACTCGACGTTTTCCTTAAAGAAGACTAACGTCTCGTAACTTCTAAGAACTAAACACCTTTGCAGGATCTGGCGAGAGATAAATGAGCCTCTCGGAAGTCGAACTGATGAACTTTGTGAAAGTAAGGAAATTTGATGAAGTTGTAAATTAATCACGTGCTCTGGCATTATAATGAAGAAATTTACAAAGGTGGAGTCAATCGGTTCGACTTCTGAGAGGCTTAAGTTAATGCTAATAAAGAAATGTATAGGGCAGAAGCGATTCATTAAGCAAGCTGTAAGCGGTATGCTAGCAAAATTGACTGGATTGACTTGAGCAGAATGTTGCAACAAATTGACATCAATTGCATTAGGCTGCCTTGCGTTTTCTGGCTACAGAGCCCGTCTTTATAATGTGACAGTAAATTACTAGCAGAAATCAAGTAGAATCTATCATTTTGTAACTATTTAAAAATAAAATTAAAAATACATTATTCTCAAATGGCTACGAAGCGACAGATTCCGGCATAAACTTAACGCAATCGATGTCAATCTGCAATATTATCCGCTCAAAGTTAACGAACTGTTAGAGCATATAATATACTGTTAACGTTTATTAATTTACTAACAATAAGTCGCTTCCTGTTCTGTACATTTCTTCATTTCTTTGTTTCTGCAATCAATCTGTGATGTTATTTAGATTCTGTCACGTTTCTATCGGCATTCTGCCGACAGAATTTGTATCAAACGTTTACGACTGCATGTGAATAACGGAGCATCGTAAATACCAATGTACGCAAACTGCAGTATAGTAAAAACGAAACAGATTGAATTCGTGTTTTGCCAGCAATTCTGACAGTATCATATCGAACAGAGAATTTGTCGTTCTATAAACGGAATACATCACACTTTAATGATTATACGAAATGACAGATTTTGTTCAGTCTCTGCGATATGCCATTATGTTCTATTAATAGATTCTATTACATTTCTGCTGACATTCTATCGACATTTGCAGCATCAGGTACTTAAAAAATCTGTTCTTGACAGATTTGGCTATCCGGGGGCAAGACCAAGAAGACCGAAGCTTCGAAATTCATCTACTGCGTTTTCGGACCTAAATCTGTTGCTTCCGAGAAAGGGAAAAAGAGAATTCTATCATTTTTAATTTCTCAAACTTGTCGCGAGCAAAGAACAGGAGCGGAGCATGCAAGAATCTTATAAAAGCGCGCGCGCGAGCGCACATATTGCCATATATATATCCACGTAGCGAGACGCAACAAAATGACGTCACGACGCAACATAATTAAGGCAATGACGCGTGAAGTAATAACGCAATTTGACGTAACAGTTCGGGTCGTGGATCTGTCCGCGTGACGAAAAGATGAACGAAAGGTGAAAAAAGCGAGGCCGTTCGCCCCGCTACGACGCAGGCGCGGCGGCCACCTCTTCGCTAGAATTCACGAGCGGCATATGCGCGTCTCTCGACCGCAACCAGCCGCAACCTCGCCGTCGGCTGCGAGGTCGCGAACGCCCGGATGAGATCACGCGACGGATGCTACACCCTCCGAACGGAGGGAAGTCGTATCCCACGCGCTCCGTCCGCCTCGCGCGGCCGTAAACGCGCTCGGGCGCGCGCGCGCGCGTGCCCGTTTCCGTGAGAAAAAAAATTGGTTTTTGGGGGGAGACTGGGGAGAGAAAAGAAAAGGGAAACGGGTGCAGCGCTTTGACTAGCGAATCGCCGCTGTGTACGTTGTTAGTTGTTAGAAGCCGCAGGTCATGACGCTGACTTTGAATCGGTCGTGACAAGTCTCTGTTTCGTAAGTAACCTCTCAGGAAGGTACGGGAGGAAAGGGGCGGGCTCGCAAAAACTCCGAAGGCGATGAGTACGGGAGTCGACCAAAAAATCTCGGGATTTGATTGTCCGAATTAATTGACTAACCTAGAAACTGTACTTCTTGCCCTCCCGACCGAGTCGACCCCGATTTATCCGCCTCGTGTTGTGTTTGTGTGACCGCGTCTTTCGACGCGGTCTAAGCCCGCCGGCAATCTCGAAAATTCGCCCTTTTGATTGCGAGCCGTAGCCGCGTTTGCAGACCGAATCTTTTTCAATTACAGAAAATCCTACATTGACCGCTCGTACTTGTTGACATGGTAAAAATGGCATATGCACCACTCTCCACTTCCTCCAGGCTCTTATCCATAGACACAATGTCCAACATATGCCCGAATAATGTGATAAAACCTACCTTGTCTGAAGTAAGTTGTATTCACTGTGGTTGTTGCGCAAAAAAAGAAAAAATTGTATGACTGCTACATTAAATGATAATTCTTGCAGCAAAAAACAATCGGTTAATTATTGTATACGTGTATGGATGGGTGTGTGTGCGTGTGCGCGTATATATGTATTACACAATTTTACATCACTTTACCACACTAATTGAGAATCACATGGGTTTCATTGTTCGCAGGTGTTGCAATCAGACTCAGTGAAACGGCTTTTTAATCAACCGAACCTTGTCATTCAGACAATTTCTTCAAAACCATTGGCCGAATCTGACAATAATATGTTTTGGCACAAGAGGAATGGTATGAATACAACGTCAAACTGTACAAGACCATCCGAAATATCGATATTCCCTGTCAGGACAGCAGACGAGGAAAAGGAAGACGACAATCTTCTACCTTCAAAAATAGAGCACAAGAAGTCGGAAATCGCTCTGTTACCCATTAAAAAGAAATCATGTGGTCATTATGAGCCGTGCGAAAATATCGTTTGCGACGTGACGCTACAGCAGTATGTGGATAAAGATGGTATGTCACCTATGTTAGCATTGAGCATAGAGGAAGACGAGATAAACGCGCCGGTTGAAAAACACTGTAAAAATGAGAATTGTGATGCATTAAGTATCGATCATAATCGCTGTCGCCGGGCATTGATAAAATTACACAGGTGCGACAAATCATACATGTGCGATATTTGTGGAATAAAACTTAGAGAAATAAGAAATAAGGATAAGAAATGGATATCTCGGATATATCACAGGAATTGCACGAGAAAGAAAGAGTACGTTCATAACAACGTGGACAGATCGCATTTACAGAAGGAACGGATGCGCATGCGAGAATTGCAGATCTTGGAAATTGCGAGAATGAAGAAACACAATTACTCGGATCTCGCCACAACGATAGAGACGCTGCGAAGAAACGAGGAGTTGATCATTATTCCGCAAAAAGTATCTAGTCAACCGATTGTCATCACGACTTCGGTATCTAGCACTCAATTGACCAGTTCTAATTTGATTACCGCTCAACCTATCAAAATTAATTCGCAAATAACTAAAGCCACGAATATCTTTGGAAGTGTGCCTCTCATGGTTTCATCGCAGAACACCGTGATTTCCGGCAACACGTTGCATTCAGAAAGCAAAGTAAAATCGATAAGTCAAATAAGATTTCGAAATTTACAACAAAATTCCCACTTGAAATCTACTTCAGTTCCGACTTTGGCTCCAGTTCAAACTCAAGTTTCAACGCCAGCTTCAACTTCAGCTGCAGTTCCAACTCTAACTCTAGCTCTAGGTCCAGCTTCAACTCCACCTTCGGCTTCAGCTCCAGTTTCAACTTTAACTCTAGCTTTAGCTCCAAATTTAGCTCCAGCTGCAGCTCCAGCTTCAGTTCCAGCTTCAACTTCAGTTCCAACTCTAGCTCTAGCTCTAGCTCCAAGTCCGGCTCCAGTTTCAACTGTAACTTCGACTACGGCTCCCACTCGTACCACTTCTACACCTGCTCCGGTTGTATCTCCGCGTAAACAATATATTCGCCTCGCAGTTTCACCTCAAGCTACTACTGGTCAGCCTATAACGATAAACAATTTGATTATATCACCATCGCACATTTTATCGACCACGGCAGCTCAGCCTAAAACGTTTCTCGCACCGATACGCGTGGTACCTATAGCCAACTTGATAAGTCCGCCGTCGTTGCTACATCGTACGCAGGGTATTCCTAAGTTCTGCATCGTTACAGAAAATCTTACACCGGTAGCCATTCCGAAATCACCGTCCGTTCAACCTGCTAGTGCAGCCGCCGATATTACTCCTGTTACTTCTACGAAGCAAGTAAATGCTTCGAAATTACTGATACGCAATCCAATATCAAAAGTGCGTAAAACACCGAAGTCGATGAAAGCGAAAAAGAGTTTCTTCTGCGTCTACTGCTCCAAAAATATCACTACTGATTGGTATTTCAAAATGCATATCGCAAAACACAGAGGCGAGAAACTTTTCTTCTGTAACTCTTGTGACGAATCCTTCAGCAATAATTATGACATGAAAAAACACATAATTAATCAACACACCAGTCAGAAGGAGCTTGCATGCGACAAATGCAATTATACTAGCACGTCACTTGCTACTTTCAAAAGCCACGTCCAAACACATGCGATATGTAGTCGTAATAAAGCAGACGTCCAATCGAAAAAGCAAAGAAAGCTTTCAGAAGAACTTTCGGAAGATAAAATAAACCGTAAGTTAAGTCATAAAACATACAAAAGGAAATTAAAAAGAATAATCAATAGTCAGAATAAACGCGTCGAAAAGCACAACAATAAAGAACTATTAACGCTTAACATAGGTGGCAATGCAAAGACAAAAGGATTTAACTTCGTTTCCATGAAAAAAATTGTCGAACCTGAAAATTTCGAGCAAGAATCTGCTATTACATCAAGATGAAGCGTGCAATATATTTTAGTTTTGACATACAAAAATATTTTGCCAAATATAGTTTGTTAAAAAGAATTTGTATGGGAGAAGGTAAATACATGAAGAAGAGCATCCGAGCAGTTATCTCGTTGTGCAGCCTAATAATACGAAGTATGTATGTATGTGAATCTCATCGATGCAAATTATTCTTGATTTACACGGTCACACTTTCAATTATTTTGTAAATAAAAACCGCGATGTGAATCCGTGTGTGAATCTGAACTGCTCATATTCTTTTCGCAAAATGCAACATTTCAAATTCTATTTTTACACGCTAATTTAATGAAATTATTTTAATAAGGTTATTAATATATCGATCGCGTTACAATCCGGCCAGTTACATTTACGAAAATAATTTTTCTTTACATTCCTGAATAAGATACAAAATATAAATTATATATATACATACGTACATTTATATATGTACCTTTTGAATATTATTTACAATTATAAAAGAAAATTTATTTGATACAAAAGGAAATTACAAAAAATTATTTTTAGTGAAGGTTAATACAAAATCAAATTATATTAAATGATAAAAACGCTTATAAAATAAAAAAATACTAATAGATAGTAAATAATGCAATTATCGAAATTTTTAGAGTATTCGAGATAATGAAATTTTCTTTGAAGACAGTAAAATACTTTTATCCGTAAATTTTTTAACACTTTTTACACTATATGACAGTCAGCATTTCGAAAAATTTTAAAAAATTTGAAATGTAATATATAAAGCGTTAAGGTGCAATTTCATGTTGATGCTCGACGCTCATTTTCAGCGAGCACAAAGATCTTCAGAAATAATATTTTTTATTCATATAGATATATATGATATATATATCTATATGATCATATATATAGATCATATATATATATATATTCATATAAATTTATATTTATTTTTAAGTATATCTTCAAGTAGTAATATTTTACGGATATATACAAAATAAAAATTATTTCTAAAGATTTTTGCTCGCTGAAAATGAGCGCCGAGTCGATCGAACGTCAACGAAAACGTACCTTTACGCATTCATATATTGTAACTTTTCATTTAACATAACAACTTATGTAATTAATCTTATCCCAGTAAGATTGCATTTAACTGTGATACATTTTTCCCACGAAGTTTTTTTTCTATACGATTTATAATTATATTTGTTCTATATTTGTCTTTATACTTTTTTTTGAAACTATTACTTTAATCTTTATTTGATATGTTTTATAATTATAACAATTAAATTATACATAGTTAAAAACTTTATTCTGTAATTTGTAACTTCAAAGATCTTTTTAAAGAATTTGTTTTTGCAAAAAAAATTACAAAATCATAAATTTGTTGACGTATTAAAACAACCAATAGAAAAATAGGAATAATATAACGACTGCTGCGATGTTACACATTGACACGTATATATTGATACACGGAATAATGTTTATGTACGTAAGAGATATGTTAGTCTAATATAAAATGTATATGAGCGACTTTATTCTGAAATAGCCTTAAATGTCAGCACAGATTAAAAACTGTCGCTACATACCGTATGAAGAGCCATTTCTTTCAGTTATAAATTAGTGAATTATAATTAACAGAGTATGAAAATACTTTTTGTTTTTACATTTTAGTTTTCATTAAAAAGACATATACAAGATAGCACAAGCTACATTTACATTTGTGATATAGTTTCATGCATAATATTCGTACTACTTTATTGCTTTTTTTCCTTAAAAACAATGTTTCTCTTTAAAAACTAAATGTACCATTCTTTTTGATGCGCCATATTCGTAAAATATTCAAAAATAAGAAAATGACAGTTATTCTTTAAGATTTATTGAACATATGGTATTCAGTGGAATTTTTTGTTATTTTATACAATTTATTATAAGAGCAGAACAGTACAAATAACATGAAATTATGAAATATTTTAAATAATAAATTTAAGTTTGTACGTTATGCATACATCGTAAAATATTCACTATTCAATATTTGCTGTGCTCTGTCTTGTTGCTAAAATATAAAAGGACGGTATTATTATCATACGATTGTCATAAGATATTTTATTACGAGATATCACATCTATCACTTGTTGAGAATAAATGATGTTCCTGAATCAATGAAATAATATTGAGTGCCTTGTAAACCAGAAATTTTTTCTAATATAGTCATGCTTATTTTTTTATAGGCTTGTAGATGACCGTTTGCAGAAATAAAATCTGTTTAAGCATGTTTCATATTTGTTTCCTAGATTTTTCTCTGATATCAATTCTTTAGATGTACATTCGCGCTGTGAATATAGATATTGCTTGATACACACGTTTTAATGTCGGTAGTTTGAATAAATCTCTACTAAGCAAACATGTACTGAATTTATGTATTTTAATATAAGGACGTGTGTATTAAAGATTATGCTATATAATTATGAATCCAGTGTTTTTATTATCACAAAACGATGTATGAAATTATGCAACAATGTTATCTGCTCTGATGATACATAATTTTTTTTGTGCCTTGGTACTTTGAAGATTGATATTAATCTTATTCAAATAGAATATTTTACAAAAAAGTAAAGCTTACAATAAATATAAAGAAAGCAGTCAAAATAATGAAAATATAGAATGAACCGGGCGTTGATGACGACTACGAAAAAATATTTTACATTTCGTGAGGGATTAAATTAGTTAACTATTTGTGATGATATCATGGTTACTTTAGTCTGTAATTGCATTACGTTCAGTAAAATAAGCTTATTTATTTTCTCAATGTACTGACGAGTATGATAATAAAATGCAGTATTACAATTCTTGTATCTTCGCTCCTATGTTTGTAATAAAAATTTGTTAATAAACCATTCGTGTTTGTAAATAATTTTTCCTTCAATAGTCATTTATAATAGGGATCCTGGGTAATTCCCCATAGCTTGCTAGAATAGTCTTGTCAAACAAAAAAAAATTTGATTCCCAGAATTAGCATCCCACATATATATATATATATATATATATATATATATATATATATATATATATATATATATATATATGACACAATGGTCTTTTTACATCATGTATGACACTAAGAATTTCGGTTAGGAAAATATTACACTATATAGAAATAAAGTATTCAAAACGTGAACTTGATCCCAAAATAACCGGAGATAAATAAAGTGTATTGTATGTCTCAACACAATAGGGCAATCCCTTTTCTTAAAAATTGCAACTACAATAAAAGTAGAAGAGAGCAAAGATTCATATAGGGACGGTTTATCTCCAGGTCAAAGTTCAATTCGGGCTGTAGTGCCATCGAAGAAGTCATTTATAATACACAAAAGAATTAAAATAATTTAAACTATTTATCAAAAGCTCAGGCTAAACATTTTGATTATATCTTAAAAAAGGTTTCGATTATTTATTTAAAAATATACATATTAGATACGGATAAAGTTCTACGGCAGCATACATTATATTCGATCTAAAGCTTCTAACATTATGACGCTGTTGCCACGAATTACCTAGAAACATACAATTTATATTAATGAATATTGATAATAATATTACGAATAAGCTGCAGTCCATTTAATACTATAAATGGTTTGAAGCATCCTTCTGCTCATTCTTTCTTCACTAAAAGAAAAAGAAGGAGGAATGTTTTGAAGCATTTGTAGTGATAAGTGGACCACAGCTTTATTCGCATAATCTGCTTTCATAAAAGTAAGTATAAACCCATCACAAAACTTACCACCATGCCGATATTGTTTGTAGTACCATCCTTGCATTTCTCTTCGCTTTCATCTATGACCATGTTCATGAACGGATCAAAGCCTCTCAATATCCCGACAACACGTCGACCACCGTTCAGTTTTACTGCAAGATAGTTTAAGTGAAATCAGGGTTAAGAACAAGATGGTTATATCGCTTTCCACATGTATACTAAAGTGCATATCTTGTAAAAAATAATAATTTATAAAACTGTTTTAATTTAAATTGCTTATATCTGTGGTTAGTCTTCTTAGGAAAACTTTATATTACAGAAACAAAGTTGAAGTTAATTCTATGAACATTTTTAGAAAATACTTCTTTATCACAAGTGAAAGAAATCTTTGAGTTCTATGGCAACTAGTGCACGTAACGTATAGAAATCCCAATTCCCAGATGGTTTCAGATAGGCAATAGGCATTAATGACTGCGTGTGCACATCAAACTTAACCTCTTTAGCGAGGCTTGAGCAAGCTTAATCTTTCTCTTGGAGATGCAACTTCGACTTTATCAATACGTTCTTGCGCTATTACTTACGAGACAATTTTTTATCCATGTACCTGAAAAGGATACAGAAGTATTAGTGGATATATAACATAATGAACATGACATGTACTCGAAACCAAACAACGCCGGTAGCGAGAGATCTCGCACCGGCTTGCGAAAAATATACTTTACTTCTTAAGCTCCGGGGGATGTGCTTTACTCATTTTCGATTATAGCGGCTGAGCCCTCAATTATCTGGATACACTGATACACAATTAGCAAAATACGCGACTACAAATTTACCGAACCGGTCAGTACTCAGTAATATCAGATACCCGAGCCGAGAATGAAGACGCACTACGTAACTCAATGGAGGGGATACACCGATACACACACATACAAAAGAAAACGCACGTACGCACGTGCACTTGAAGTGGCTTCGGCTATCTTCGGATTCTAGAAGAGGGCAGATATATATGATCTTCTCTTTCTTTCTGTCGCGCACATAATTTATACTTTATCAATTTTCTCTATTTTTTACCTCGCGGAGTTGATCAAACTCGCACAATAATTGAAGGAGAGAAAAATAAGAAGTAAAAGAAAGAATGTATAAAATATTTTAACTAAAATAATAAAATATTAAAAAAATAACATATTGCGTAGAAGGCACTTTTAAAACTATAGGAATAGTGGAATTCACCAGATCAATACTTTGCTGCTTAATTAGAGATGAACAAAATAAAATACAATCAATTAGAGAAAGACTTCGGTCTAGACTGGATCTTGGTAGCCTAATAATAATATTGTATGAATTTTGTATACTTTTTCCAAACTCAGTAAACTCGCCGATTTTTTATGTCTTTAAAACGCAGCTTTTTGTTGGAACAATAAATTCATATTATACTTAAATAAAATATTGTCCGTTAACAAATAGAAAATACTATAATTCTCTCGAAAGAAAAAAAATGTAACGTTTAAAAACGCTAATCAGTTGGAGTCGGAGTAGGTATATCGATCAGAAACATATAGAACACAATATCTCGGTCCAGTACGAGTTATGGGATCGTAACTTTATTTCCTTTCCTACAACATTGGTACAACATGAAATGAGCGCGTCGCTCGTATCTTCCAGATAATTGTCGACGTAGCGTCTCCGCGTTCTGTCGCGCATCGCGATTTCGCGATCCTGCGCGTCTCGTCGGGTCATCGCGCCGGTGAATGCCGAGACGCTATCGGTACAAAATACAAGTAAGTACGCATGTGTTTATAAAAGTACAACATCAACTTCGCCTGCCGACCGCAAAAAATAATACTTCCCCTCGCACATCTCAGAAATGATCGCCACGCAGATAATGAATAACACCCGACAGTTTTTCTTCCCTCGTTAATGAATGGAGAATGAAAGAACATTCAAGAGAAGGCTGACATCAAGATTGAGCTCAGAAGAATTCCGAAGGAGAATCTCTCCTGGATCGACGATGGAACGGAATTGCGATACAAATAGAATTACGCTACACGGAAAAATGAGTCGTTTAAGGCTTTTAATAGCAGCTGTTTCGATATTAAGAGCGTTACGTTTGGACAGAAGTATAAATTTATCTTTAACGCCGTAAAAAGAGTTCATAACACTTATAAACATTCCGAAAGACGTGTGAAACCGAGAAGATCTTCGTGACGTTTCTTATTGTTTCTCTGGTTTATATAATGTATTATATCACGGTGACACTTAGAATTACAATATTTTAGCGAGACATCCATATGCATGTCCAACAACGTATACATCAGAGTTCAACAACGTACATCGTGAAAGCGATGGAAATAAAGGTTCCATATTTCCATCGCACATTTAAATCGCTAATGTCCATTTCTTACCGATGTAGATTAACTTTCTAATCTCGATTTAACTTACCTTTTATCTTTTTCTAGTTCTGAGAATTGAAAAAAGATAAAAGGTAAGTTAAACCAAGATTAAAGTTAATCTGCATTGATAAAAATGAACGTGAATATAGCGTTGCCCGTTCCTCCGTCTTTCGTCCGCTCTTTGAACCTTTTATTAAATGAAAAGCTGAGAAACGGACACCGAAGCGAACGGAATTCGCTAGATCGACTTATCGACTTATTAGTTCAATCACCGCGGTCAAAGGCGCGATTTTCGGTTCGCGATTAAAAATCATTTCCGGAAGAATGTGGACATCATGATGTAGAAGCACTATTACGATTAACTAACGACACAAAGGAAGAGCTTGCCTACCGAATTTCCTACGTAGCGAAGCGCAAAGGAGCCCCGCGAGTCTACAATACAAAGATACTAGCACATCGATCCGAATTAATCGGTTAATTTCCGTGGAATGCCATGATAAGTGTTTTCAATACACGTACTTTGAAAAATGACATATCGAGAGCTAACGTCTATAAATTGTCGATGAAAATGCGACTGGACCCAGCATCTACGCATCATCTAACACATTCTTCGCCAGCAATCTCCGGACTGCTCTCCTGCAAACGTTACGTCCTCCTATCTCTTCTTACAGCTCGCATCGGGAAAGGAAAAGACGAAGAAATCGCTCAAACTTCAGTTTAACTTTAACCAACGTTTCGAAACGAATCTATAAGTACGGGATGCATATCTCTTTTAACGAGGTTTCCTGCAACAACTTCGTTTATGGAACTCACGTCTGTGGTGAAGGGGTTTTTTACATTTATATTAAACGTGTGCAAAATTCTAAGATGGAACGGATTGGCACAGCGAATCGCGTGATAGAACGACTCGCGAATATTTTTCGCATATCGTCCGTATAGATATTTTTATACGGACTATTATAACTTCGCTTAAGTACTAGCAAGTTTCTCGATCATCCTATTCTGTAGGTACTCTCTAGGTGGATATCGGCTTGTCTTCTGTACATAAATATATGAAGAATATGTTCCGATATGTTCTCACGAAGAGGTACATTCACCATAAAGTAATCCTCTTTCCTCAAGAAGTGTCAAGCTTCAGGAAGATAACTCATATAAAGAGTGACACTTTTTGGGAAACTATTGATTTATACTTCAACACACACACATACACACAGAGTCGACGATCCTTTAATCCTTTTCGATTTTCTTCTAACAACATTACCATCTTTATATTATACAATAAACGATGTACATCTTAATTTACACAGTTAAAAAATTAAGTATAACGCGCGCGAAGTAATCTTAGAGATAATTAGGATGTTGTACTTGAGACGCACATCGATTGCGGTAAGTACAGTAATGAATTTAACAGCATGGCGCAAGAACAACCGATGAGAGATGAAATACGTTAAAGATCTAAAGACCTGTACACCACGAACGTATATATCCACGGTATATATATAGTGCACGGTGTGTCACTACACATTTTGCATCTCGCAATATTATCGTCGAGGAAGGCGGCACTAGATGCGCCGAATAATAAATATTAAGAAAATCTTTGGTCGTACGTGAAACGCGCGAACGAAGGCAGTGAGAGGGACTCTCGTGGCGCGTCCAAAAATAATACCTTTGGCAAAAACAAGGAAGCTCTCGGGTTCCGATTGGATTTAAAGTAACAACGAGATATACCGCAGGGGTATGAAACCTGACACCTATATATATAAAGTGCGATCTGTCGAATTACGCGGGTATATGCTTTAACGGTCCGCAAAGGGGCGCAAGACGTCTAAAAGAAACCTAGAGATTTACCGAAATGTGTAGGACGTCTTTTACACATCATCTTTACGGTTTTTTTTAGACACGTCATACGCGGAGTTGTAGGCAACCCCTGGATTGTTGCATATAGCGTATTAAGGGCACGCAGCTTGCAGCTTGCAGCTTTAAACGTGGCGTTCGGGGCTCGCGCTTTCTTGCAAAATTCTTTTGCCGATTACGCTAGTGGAATGTAGTTATAGTATTCGGATTTTGCGATAGTGTTTAATGGATCGGATTAATATACCGTCGCGACGGAAACGTGCCTCACATTTCGTTCGTTCATTTTATTTTATCGACGATAAACGTCACGTTTAATCTTTTCAATACCGAATTTTATAGGATTGCTTATTACAGAACAGAATAAAAAGTCTTGTCTCGTTAAAAATTGCTGAAACGTGTTTCCAAAGATCGCTAAAGTGCAATATAAAATAAATGTATCAAATTTTCTTTCCAATAAAATGCCGATACAAAAGTTTCATTCTTCTCGTTATTATTTTCATTCGCATTAGAAATGTATCGTGCCTGTTTAAGCCGACCAAGTGGTATTGAAAGGGTTAAACAATTTTTAATGACTAATCCGCACGATTTTTTGTTTTACACGTGATTGACGTTTTTTACTGTGGGCGACAATCATCCAGGAGTGCAATATCAAACCATCGTCTCTCGGAAGATCTTCACTGACGAGTCCGCATGCTTAGTATGCACGTATCTCGTTATCGTTCTGACGGCGTTGTTGTTATTGTTGTTAATGCCGTTGAGCAGCTCGCCGCTCCTCAGCCCGGACTTCGCCTCCGTCTGCATTTCCCTCGCCGTTTCTGCAGCCAGGAACGACAATATCCTTCTAAGCGACAACTGGTTACCATGTGCATTGTTGAAAAAAGAAACTAAATTGACATCAAGAACTAAGGCTTTACGATGCTACTTGACGGGATTAATTTCGCGAGCGACTTAAACCGGAATAATTTCCATGTTTCTTGAGTTAATTGACGTTAATTTACGAATCTCTTTTTATTGTCGAAAGAGACAATAAAATTATTCCGGAATTAGATCTCGTATTTTAATGCCACATGAAGATAATTCTTATTGTCGTTTCGCGTAAGAATGATACACAAAAGGACAATAAAAATTATTGAAACTATACAGATACATCTCCCTCAATGCAACAAACAATGATTAAAACACCAAGTGTACGAACAGTGGTCGGGTATGCGAGAAACCTGTATCGAAGACGGTCCATCAAAGACGCGTATCGTATTTGTATTTCGCACTGAGCTTCTCGTATACCGAATGTGTTAGGATAGGTGGTTAATGACACTGCACTCAAGACGCAGCAACGCAGATCGCAGAAATAAAGCGCACCTGTGTTATGATCCTTACCGTGTCACTTTTCTCGAACAATCGCGCCACGACCCGCCGCAACATCGGCGACGTTTTGTCATTGTAAAAATTGCGATTATACATTACGAGAAAATTATCAAAGAGCGTGAAATATATAACTGCGGCAACAACAGAAATGTAAGCAAGTAATACGTGAAAGATGAAGAATAAGCAGGATTATATTGCTGAATAGTTTAAAAAGACGTATAAATAGGCCGGATTTTTGTAAAAAGTTATCGACCGTTTACGTGGTGAAACGTGAGTGTGACGACACATTCTGAGAGAAAATGTCGAAAGGTCTGGGTGCAACGTAAGAGAATAGTATGTTATTATTTATACTCTCAAATTTTTTTTCCCTCTCCACGGATCTGCCGTACTGCGCTCCACGATTGAGATTTGCGGTTGCCAGCGGTTATTGGAAGTGCGCAACGTGCGGAGCGGAAAATTAAATGAAAATATACACACGCGCTGTGTGAAGCAATAATCGATAAGTATAACCCCAAGATATAAAAGGGAAGTGCAGCAAAATCGCCATTCAATAGCAATAGGTACACGTATAGGCGGTCGCGTCACACAATAAGACACACGTTAGCATGTTTTTCTACAGGTCTCTAATCTAAACGGAAATTCGCTTTATTTAATCTCGAAACAAGACTTCGCAAATGGCCCGTATTTCCTACGAATTAATAAATAATATATAATAGTAAATCTATAAATAATGTTATTGACAAATGTATTCTGCCGCATTTTGCTCGTGGCGATTCTGAATCATTGACGTTCGAGACATTTTCCGTACAGACTACCTCGCGTATGTATTTCTGACAAGAACATATCGGAAAAAAAAAACAAAAGGACGAGCAGGTTGCGTCATTCGTTATATTTTTGAAGGCCGCCAACAGAGTTTTTTCTCGCAATTTTCTTTCTTCGCGATTGCCGTGAGCGCAAGATGGCCAGCACGGCTCTTCGTCAAACTTAGAATTATGGTTTGATCGCATTTTTATTCAGGAAGAAACTGAAGAGCTGAAGGAAACAAATAAAAGAAAGCACACGTTCACGTGTATGAAAAATAAATTTATATATATTTATAAAATAGGGCACAAATATTTTATATATATAGGCTCGTCTCGTCAACGAACTATTTACACTCGAACGGGAGGAATTCGCGATACATCCTAATCAGCCTATTCTACGCGGTAGAAAATAAAACAAAAATGCAGTACAACAGCGTCGGAATCTCCGAGCTCGATTCCGTCGGCCGCAGTTAAAACTAGTATGGCAAATCGGAAACGATTGATAACGGATCCTCGGACAATTGTCGTATGCACAAATCCCACGGGCAGATCCGCCTCTCGGCATCGTTTCAGCGCGAACGGGGAGAGGTATAACGTTAAGTCACAATTGTCACGACATTACTCCATGTCTCGCCCGCGTGGCAAGAATTCGAGCGAAACAGATCGCGACTGTAATCAAATACCAAAATTGCCGATCTATCGAACTGCCTATCATGTGTCATCCTTACAAAAAAAAAACTTCGCTATTTCGCGATATATGTTCGGCGATGTGTTCTTCGTCAACGAAGACTCGCGGGGTGGAGCACCGACGAACCGAGGTACATGGAGTAATGCACGCACTAACATCACAAGTTAAGCTCAAACTTCCCCCAAGTCGGGGGAAACTTTCGAGGGATCCCCTTTACGCCCGTTCCAGCTCGCGCAACGCGTCTAATGACTTCTCATCCGTTAGTTAAAACCTTGTTACGATGGCACGTTCGTTCGTACATAATGCCGGATGCTCGTAGCTGACGCTCTCCTGAAACTTTTCCCCGGACGATCAATTACGGCGACAACGTAACAATAATAAAAACGAACGAAGCAACCTCCGTCACTGTCGCTCTCGCGCGCGACCGATATCTCCGTCACATATATTAATATCTTCTCGCTTAACGGGCTAACAACGAATTTTGCTTTGGCAGTAGAGTCCACTTAGTCCACGCGCTCGTAAAGAAAATCCAGCGAATAGATCTGTTCTTGGCAAGGGCGCAGTACGTATGACAGTGATAATACGTTCGCGCATACTAGAAAGAAAATTTACTGGAAAGAAAAGAAAAGGGAGTTTTGCGATATTACCGTGAATTATTTCTCGTCACATCGTGGAACGAAAGTGATACGTACGCGATACACTAGAACGGCACAGACGATACAACGGCAATACTATTCAATTACGAGAGGATAGATATGATTACATAATAAATAAAATCTTTCATATATATATGTATGTACACGTTATCTATAAATCTAAGATAAAATTTCGTAACAATTATATATATATACATATAGTATGCAACGTAAGAACATATAATAATAATCAAGGACAAGAACACTGCGAGGTAATAATTTCCTTGAAAACGAGTACCTTTTAATGCGTATCAAGGATCTCGGCACACGATGGACTTTATGTTTAAAAATAGCATAATAGGATAACGTAGCACTGCTCGCAAAAGTGCCTCGTATACTGGTAACGATCTCATCAGTCTGTACGTATTGTTTGACACTGTACAGCGACGTAACTATATATCACTACTTTCATATGCACACGCTCTAAATAATGTGACATTACGTAACGTTGTTATACTAGTTATAAATTGTACGACTATAACAGGAGGAAACAGTTTTGTATATCACTCGGGTATTTCCTAAGAAATATGCGTAGAACATCAACATTTGGAGTGCCATGCACATGCAGAACTTCGTTTCACATCGATATATGTTTCACGCGACATGCACGAGGTCGGGTACGAAATTCATATTTCACGACCGAACGCGAGGCGTAAGCGAGAAATCGTTAATAACTAAAATTGTATCCTTCTCTTTTCACGTCACGCTTAGGTCACTTTAGAACGTCAACGGCAATAAATACACAAAATGTCTTATTTTTCGCGATATGCGATTCCTTCAATGACCATTCGTACAATCTACAAATCAAGAAACGTATTGGATTCACGATTAATTAGCCACATTGTCAACAAAAACAGTAATATATACACCATGTGAAAATAAATTATAGTCGTACACCAAGCGATGATGACTAACGCTAACTCGATCACTACTTAGCACATCGAGAAAACAGCACGAAGACAAGGAAATAAAGTTTATGAAAGGAATACTTTATGTAAGTAGAAAAAAGGGTGTACCCCCCCCCCCCCAATTGCTATCACGGCGACGGCAATTGTTGCATCCGAGACAAATCAAGAACAGAGAAGTCTCACTTTGACAAAGAGCCATATCCGCGCGATATTTTCCAATAGGAGAAGCCGTCGATATTTCTCTGCTCTCGATTCAGCGTGAATACAACAATACGATAAATAAACAAGGAACATAATACACAAACTCTAAGTGCAGACTAAAGCGAATCCTCAGGATATTACACAACAACACTTTCTACACCTAGTCCGCTTCCCGCTAATGTTGTTCTTTCTAATCTTGTACCGTTTAGTAGCTCTGTAAGCTTTTAATTTTACTCTAAGGTTTTCTGCGTGATCACTAATATTGATATTATCCTGGCTATGCGTCGAATTGGTTTTCGTAGAGTTTTTCGAGGTGCACGGCTTGCTCTCACAATTTATAATCTCTGCGTCGTGACTTACCGCTTGTATATCTGGGCATACTTTTATCACATGGCTGTCGCAATCTTGATTTCTGAGATAGTACAAGTGATTTTCAAGTGATTCTCGAGGACCTCGACACATCCAGGACGTCTTGAGGAGGTCCAGAAGATGTCCCTCAATATATTGAGGGGGACTTGAGGACGTCTGAGGCTTTATCTCTGTGCCAGTTCTCTGGTACGGCGTATCGTTGATTTCCACGTTTATTCTGTTCGGATTCGTGTCAGTTTTATCGCGTCTTCTTCGTAATGCTTGAGAACTCGGTGGATTTTCCAACAGAATTTCGGTGCGCTGTACATTTTTGAAACAAGATTCATCCGGAACGTCCCGTTCCACGGTCAATTTATCATTCGTCCTATCGGGAATAACGTCCTTCACGTAAAATGTGTCTCTCACGAGAGCTTGCGCTTCTATTATTTGACATTTCGTCTCCTTGCACATATCGCATTCGTCCTCAATGAATTTTTTATTATCTTCTTCGAAGTACAAGTCTTTACTCGATACCGACTCGTGGCCTTCCGAATATGCGTTACTCTCCTTTCCTACTATTCTATCTGTACTCAGGCTCAATCTGTTGCCCTCTTCTTCATCCGTCTTGTCGCAAATCTCATCCGACTTTTCCGAACTCACAGCCTCGCCGCTCAGCGTTTTCGTCCGACCATCCGAGTATGTGCTCAATTTGTTTTCCGAATAATTACTCAATCTGTCATCGTGGAAGTACACAGAGCTCGCATTCGACTCGAAGTTACTCGCATTTATTATAGCTATTCGTGGTATGATCAAATCGGGCGGTAAACCGTCGACGATGTCCGGGGGACTCGAATTCGAGGAAGATCGGTTCGCAAAATTACTGAAGGAATGGTAGCCCTGCTGACCCTTGCTCTGGATCCAAGCCTCCGTTAAAACGTGAGAACGTTGCCACGACACGTCGCTGTTGCATCTGTTTTTCCTTACGCACCACTGCTGATCGTCGGCATCAGGCCAAGAACGCAAATGGCACTCGCTGGGACTCCTCTTGATATCCGAAACTACTTCCAGATCCGAATCCTCGTTCTTATTTTGCACAATCAGTTCTAATCTGGACTTCAGTAAAGCCGGCGACACGGCTCGGTCAATGTGTCGCCTCGACGCGTTCGACGTTTGAGTTGACCGCGGTATCGACGTCGCGTTGTCACTGCCGATGTGATCGATAAATGGATCTGGGACCTCTCCGGAGGCCGTCAGCGCGTTCGGACTCGGACTGTCCATACTATCTGGCGTGTAAGGATCATGCTTAACAGGTATTGCGTGCAACAGATTAGACGAACGGTCAATAACGCGCGCGTTAGCGTAACTATTACAATCAGGCAACATGGACAACAACTCCAGGTAACTGTTGGGCACTCGGAAGCAAAACTCAGGTGCAATTGGCAAGTAGCAGCAGCCTATCATACCTGCGTCCGAGATGAGATTAGCCTTCAAGTAGACTGGCTGTAAATGGCAAAAAAAAAGGTAACGAACCTTTATGTATTATCGTGCGTCATGGCGAGAAGATAAAACGATATATGAAGGGTGATATGTGAATTGTATTGTAGGATTCTATGGGAGAGGTAGACGGTCTCAAACTAACGTTCTGTCTTCATTCAAAGGGATAATGACATACCACAGTAATGTACTTTTCAATCTGTTGACTTTGTCGATGGGACAATTATCAAACATACGCGCAAAACTTTAAAGAATCACATTTTGAAGTATCGTAATAATCATACAAACAATTATTTTTTCCAAGTATGAAAATTATAATATTTTTTTTAGATATTTAAAGTTTTATATCTCTCTACAAAATTCTACCAATGTCTGTAATATTGTGTTTATATATCATAACATTGCTTGTAGATTACATAATAATTAATAATTAAGTCTAATATATTGCAAAATAATAAATTATAATAGATACAATTAATTAATAACACAGCCTATTTTGTGTATATCAATATTCATTTTCTGTAACATAATGTTCGCAAAATTAAAAATCATCAGCTGTTAACACTGTTATTACCGCTTTTTATTACATTATCATGTAGCAACAAATATTGTCGTTGCGTAACCAAAATATTTATGTATTGTGTATAATGTAATGAAATGTTGTTCAGCATTAGAAAGAAAAATACAAGAGGCGTTACAATGCGTATTGATAATTAGATTGAAAAAGTACAATATATTGTTCTATGATAACGATAGTGAAGCTGATAAGAATGATGAGAGTAAGAGAACAGAGTTTCAAAATAATGTAGAAGTAAAATACTTCGGGATACTACGTGTGTGGAGGTGCTACATTAAACAAGCCCCTATATGTTTATTGTCGAGATAACGGAGTACTAACAGAATCAAGAGACGTGAAAGAGATGTAGGGGATTTCAGATAAGAACAGACAGACAGTTCATAGATAGGTACCTTAGTGCTTAAAGATTCATTCGAAACTCCAGAAAAACAGGCTGCACCATAATAATTGAAAGAATGGTTTATCAGAATAAGAACTAGGCAGCGTGTAAGTATATGTTTCCAGCATAATAAGTAAAAAAAAATGACGCAGTATCGTTTCATAAACGTAAGAGAAAGATGCTGATTGGAAAACTTTTAATCTTACCTTGTGATCACCCATACACGTAGTCGAGCCGATTATACCGTATTCCACTGCCTCAGAATCATCAATCTGTTACAAAAGAACACAAAAGTTACATTAGACTAACAAATTCTACAATTCAATTTTAGAATCATTTTTGCATCGATCGCGAATATAAATTCCACAGAAGTACGTACGTCTTGGACTAGCGTTTTCGCAGTGGGGCTCAATAAAACCCGATCGCACCAAGCTGGCACTCTTGTTTGCATGTAATTTACAGGCTCGTTAATATCCTCTTGAAACGGGTAACTTGGTACGAAGCTGATCGGAAACTCGAACAACCTTCCTTCAAAGTCTCCTAGTTCTTTATCATACTCGCGTAACTGCATAAATATTAATAAATTTCATTATTGGCATTCTTATCTATCGATTGAATATGGATATCGTATTATGTACATATATGCATAAATGAGACGTATAACTTACCCATTCACCGCCATTTTTCATGAAAACATTCTGATGTTCGTAGTGAGAAAATTCCTTTTTACCTAACGTTAATATGAGATCGTCGTCTCTATTGTGAAATTGCAATTTCGAAATATTTCCCTTATTTGATAACTTCCTTTCTTGAGTATCTTCTGTCAGTTTCTATTAAAGACAAATTAAAATGCTGTAATACGTTGGACTTCAATATATATTCATTTCATTGATATGTAATAATATATATTTATATAATACACAAAGTAAAAAGCATCGCTAAAGCTTGTATTGCTGAATAATGTTGCTTTTAACAATAATATACCAATTTATTTGTAAAAATTTAATATAATCTCAAGAGTTTCTCATATATTTGTCTCTAATTTCTTCCTTGCTTTTTATCGAAATCTTATCGTTGACTGCTGACGATTCTTACCTTTATTACACTTGCTGTATCTGTCCTAAAATTAAAGTCACCAAATAAAAAATACGGCACATTCGGATACTTGTCATTATGAAATCTATCTAATGTGTGCTCGAGTGCTCTTCTGCGCGTTTTACTGTATACCGATGGAAACTGTAAAGAAATTGTTAAAATAAGATAAACAGAAAAATAAAGCAACACACAAACATACGTTAATGTGTATGAGATGACAGTCGTAAAAAATTTCTTACCGTCTCCATAGCAATAAAATTGCTCGCGTCATGAAATAAATGTATGTTTATGAGATCAAAAACTGTTCCACTAATACTCCATCGGGTACGCAGAAAACCCTTTCTGGACCATTTGCATTCTGGGAAGAATTCTTGAGGAAACTTAGCTTTCTCTTTGGTAGTAACCGCTTCTATGTTGCCCGAATGGACTTCTTTTCCACTTACGGGTACAAAAGTACACTCTAAACAAAAAATTGCATAATAATTTAAACAATGTTGCACATATTTCTTGAGAGCTATTCCTCATAAAGTAACGTGTAACGTACCATTAAAATCCCACAATAAAACATCACTTAAAGACTCGTGCACGAAGTAGAAATTCCCTAGAGCCTACAAAAGAATCTTGATAATAAATATTGCTTCGTTTAAAGTAATCGAACATTCGCTAGAAAGTATATCCCACAACTCACTGTGAAATGTTCAGCGGATGAATAATCCTCGTCAAGGAATACCCTAATTTTGTCAAACAACCTTAACTCCTCCGACGACATGAGTAATCTGTAAATATAACAAGTTTCGTGTCGCGTTAAGTTATACAGTGGAAAAGCACAAGCTTTAGATGGAAATCTCTTATAAATACATTTTTCAAACAACTCTTTTTTTATATGTAAAAAAAAATATATGAATTTCTCCCCTGTCAATATCATCATCATACAATCAGCAATTATCTTTTGAAGTGGCTCACTCAGCTATAGAGCCACGCGTGATGCGTCTATTTTTATTCCTTTCTACCAGTTATGCGTTAAATCATATTCAATATCATATATGTGGAAAGAGAAAGCTATCTGTTTTGGTATATTTATAAAAGGTTTAGATATAATACAATGATAAAGATCAGAAGTTAAAACGTTATAGATACAGATCGAAATATTTTGCAAAAACAACATCAGGCGAGTTGCGTACAGGATCTTATCTTAATAATTTAATTATAGCCAAATATTATAGCTCTTGGAAACCTTCCAAGAAGCATCAATAATAAGATTATAACATGATGCCTTCGGAATCTACGAAAGGTTCGTTCTACACACAGCGTGACTTATCGTGCCGCGTATGAAAATTTGTTGCGTGTTTCATTGAAAGTGACAACAATAACGGGTACACCTGTGTTTTCATTTCTATATCGCGGAGAGAAAAGTCGGACGCGAGTCGAACCTGGGATGAAGAACGTGACATTTACCTAACAAAGTCCTCCACGTGCCTCATGCTCTGCTCGTAATTCTTTCCACCTACTTCTTGGCAGTGCAGCGCTATAAATTTCGGATCCAGCCTCGATATGGTCTGAAAAAGGAATCCGCTCGTAAAACAAACAGGCCGGCGCGCGGCGCGGCGTTAAAAAGCCGCGCACGGGGATGGTACTTACGGATAAAAACTCTTCCGTCCATATCTTCAGCATGACACTAGGCTGCAAGGAGAGAATCGCTCGTATCAATCTATGAAATCCTTCATACTTGGTGCACTTTAAAGAAAAGCTTAATGAGATGTTCGAGGGCGCGCGGATATATTAATAGATATCGTTAACGTCACGCGCAAGGATACATTGGCGGCGCACCACCAACCCCCACGAGATGCGACGACAAAAAACTCCCGGCGCCGCCGCCGCCGGGAGAGTTCTTTTCTTCCCGTTTCGCGCAAATGACGATACGATAATCGATCGCGGTAACGGAGAGCCCACGCGAGCGTGTCCCGTTGAAGCGGACCCGCATCTCGTTGATGCTAGCACGAGAAAATTGGCTGGTATCAACCGAGGGAAGTATCAACAAGCGTATACGCGAGAGTCGATATCGGGCCACGCGTTGTCCCCCACCAACCCTTCCGTCCGCGATGCCGGCGGCGTCCGGCGTCCAAAGATTATCGCGGCCTATACTGTTATTGCCAGATATTCCGTTTCCGTTGTGCCGAACATAATTCGCGCTTACGTCGCGTTAAAAGTTATTTACATGAATTTTCTTCTTGACAGGCCGGAAAATCGATACCGGGAATGCGAAGCGCGCTAGAAAGTACTTTGAGGGGCGAATCTCTCAATCGATCGTTCAACGAGAACTCCTCTTTCGTCGTCTCGACGTCTCGTCGCGAAAAGATCCCGTTGGGAAAAACGCGAAAGGGAACGACGCGACGTTTCGTTCGATGCTTCTCGAATCGACGGAGAACAAGGGAAAGCTTGTAAACCTATATCTCGAAAATTTCTTCTCGAGTTACGTAATCCCGCCGACGCGACGATTCGTCTCGCGATACCGCATTATCCTTGATCTTACGAGAGAAATTATCATAAAATACGTATACATTCACGTTTGTCAAACGCGTGGAAGTGCCAACGACGAGAAAATAGCAGAGGTAAGAAGCGTGCCCGAAAACCGTTCCGACATTTCTTGCCCTTAGAAACAAAGAGCTTTCTAATAAAAATCCTCAGAAAGAAACTGATGAATGATTTCAGGTTCGAGTATCACGCTATACGTGTTACGATATTTTGGAGCATAGGTATATGTAGGATCACCGGCGAATCCTGAGGGGGTATTTTGGTATTAAAACACTCGCTTTGAAATAAAAAAAAACCAATATTGCTGGATCTGTTTTAAAAATCTAGGGCAAAAAACTAAAAATAAAAAAATAAAAAAAGTAAAAGAGATCAGAAGTTTTACGTTCTCGTCGTCGAGCTTGGAGTAAAAGTTAAACGAGTGTTTTAATAACAGAACACTCCACTTTCAAATAAAAAAATCAATTGGATTGGATCTGTTTTAAAAATCTAGGAAAAAATACAAAAAATTTTAAAAAAGTAAAAATGGGATCAGAAGTTTTACTATATTCTCGTTGTTGATCTTGGAGTAAAAGTAAAAGTTAAGCGTGATATTAATTGTAAGAAAAATATCGAACCGAATAATTTTGCCCCAAAACACCCCCCCATTGACGTCAAGAATTTGCTGTTATGTATAGAATTATATAATATATTTTGGATCCAGGTGGATAAACGTTGAAATGATGACACCGAAATTCCAAAACTTCTAAATGTCGAGAGCATCAAGGTCGCATTTCGTGGTTTACACGCGAACTTTCGGCGAGTACGAAACGTCACGGATCACGGCAGATTTACCACGTCGAGGGGGCTAACGAACGCGATGCTCGTGTCGAAATAATATACGCCGCATAATTAAAACACGTGGACGGGGCGAGAGAGAGAGGAGAGAGAGGAGAAAGACGAGAATTTTGGTGAGGCCGGGAGAGTACGCGACGGGATCGAACGGAGCGGGGTCTTTAAATTTCGCCGCGGACCGACTTTCTCAACCGAGCTGGACTACCTAAAACGAGAAGCCGATCGCCCGGCACGTGTGCGAGTGCGATCCGTGTCGCGCGTACACACGAATATACGAAAAATCCGCGCCGACCAGCGCGCGGCATCCGGCAGGTAAGGCGCGAGAGGAGAGCGGAGGCGACGCGACGCGACGCGACGCGACGCAACGCCCGGCGGCAAGTAGGTCGTGTATCGCGTGGATAAATAATCGCACGAAATCGACGAGAGCGCGCGCGATCGATCGATCGGCTGGCTGTCGGCCAGCCGCGCCTCGGAGTCGGAGCCTCGCACGGCTCGCACCGGTCGCGGGGAATCATCGGGGCCCGGGCCGCCCGGGGGGCACGAGCGACGTCGACGACGCACACTGCACACGCACGTACCTCTTCGAAGATGCTGCCGACGTTCGCGGTGATGAGGAGGACCGGGACGCCGTTGCCCGCCATTCTCGCGCTCCGCTCGGAGGCTCGCCTGCTTCTGGAGCTCTCGGGTCAGTCGGGTCCCCGACCCGACGTCGCTCTGGTCCCGAGTCCCGAGTCCCGAAGGCGCGCGATCGTCGGCACCGCGAGACGGCTGTGTCGTTAGAGACGGCGACGATGACGACTCCGGAATCGCGGTCTGTCGACACTCGAGCCGCGCCGCACCTCACCGCACCAGCACCAAGCACCACACTGACGCTTGGCGCTCGACACTCGCGGCCGCCCGACGATCGACGGCGGCCGCGCACGTCGCTCGCACGTACTACTCGCACACTGCTAACGGGCTCGCTCTATCGGTCGGTCCGTCCGCGCTCTCTCTTTCTTTCTCTCTCTCTCTTCTGTCTCCGCTGTCAGCCGCTCGATCCTCTTCTCACCGGCCTTCCTCCGATCTCACCTTCGCGATGCCGCGATCGTTGTCGGCCGTTGTCGCGCACCTTTCGGGGAAAGCGCAGCGTCGCGCGAGAGATAATAAACACAGATAACGCGCGCACGCCGTTAGGCGACGAGTACGAGGAGCAAAGTCATCCCCCGCGCCGCGAGGAAGCCGCTCTCGCGCACCGCGCGACCTCGACGCTGCCGCGCCGCGAGTACGTACGCATTGTCGGAACGCGGGCAGGAGAGTACAAACGAATGCGGTGGTGGGTCGTGGGTCCCCTCGTTCTTCCTTCCTTTCTTGCGTCTCCCGCGAGCTGCGTTACGTTGTGTCGCGGCGTTGCGAGAGAGAAAAGCCGCGCGCGCGATAAATATATCCCTCTATCGGCCACGACCGAGGCCACGCCTACCGCGGACGTCAATAGGCAGGGCCGTGCCTATCGCGCGCGTGTCGCTGGCGAACGTGGGTGCCGGCGCGGCGGGCACGCGTGCGGCTTGAGGCCGAGCCGGCCGCGGCCGGGCCGAGGGCACCCGCCAAGAATCGCCGATTTTTCTCCTAACGAGCTAACAAGTAAAAAAAGACCGGTGACATTAAGATGATCGTTGCCGGACAAAAAAAAATTCAAGGGCGTCTGAATAACGGAGGCACAAAGAGGTCGGTCGGGCGTTTATCTCTTATTAGTAAATAAGTTTCTAATTCGACTTGAAGAGTCAATACAGGCGAGAGTAACAAAGTTGAGAGCGTAATCCACCGCATCGTTGAGATAATAATAATTTGCTCGAGTTAACGGAGACGATCGTTATCTGAGTGAATAAATACTGCAAAATATTGCAAAAATAGCCGAGTGAGTAGGAGAGATAGAGTGAAAAATAAAATATAGAAAAAATATATAATTCAACGATTATAGATGAGGAAAATTTTTTTTGTTAAAATATTTATTTTACTAATTGAACGGCTCTGCGGAAAAAAAATATCGGAGTCGTCTGGGTGCGACTTGGGAAATAAGAAGCCGCACGCTCCGCGACCGCAGCGTATTACAGCATATCATCGTAAACTCGTCGCGAAATATGGTCGTGTCGCAACCGCGATATCGGCAGGCGACAAATATCAATGGACCAATCGACAGGGATCGATACTTTCCAGCATCGGCCATCGGCCAGCGTGCTGCTGGCCATTTCTGGCCGCGGCCGGAGGATGACAGAGCGGGGCTTTTACGCGCGAGCGGCGATCGGCGTTATCGGTGAACGGCCAAATACGTTCTCTATCTCTTTCTCTCTCTCTCTCTCTCTCGTTCGCCTCGGCTCTCTCAGGAAAAATCCCCAACGGGGGATTCGGGGATCGCGCATCCGCGGCGATTTACTCACCGGGTAAATTTCGAATATACGCGCTTTCGAATGCAACGTCGATCTCTCGGAGATCTTCTCCGGAGAACGTTGAATCACACGAATCCCATGACGATCGGGAACGTCATGCCGGATATTTATCAGCGTACGTGTACGCGCGCGATAGTGCGTTTAATGCGTTGCGTTGTGTTTAATGAGTAAAGTTGAAGATCGACGCGATGACTGGAAAAAAAGGAAGGTCTTTTTAAAAAACGCCTCGTTTACACGCGATTTTAATGGAGATGAGGAACTATTCTAACGTTTTTTTTTTCTCTGAAAGATTCTGTATAAGGAAAAAATTAATGTAACTGCGAGAAACGCGTATGAAAATAGGAAATGGTTATGCTGATGCGTCCTCTTTCTAGTTTAAATTTGCATGTGATTTTTTTCAGTTTGCGGATGTAAAGTGCGTCCTTTTTCGTTATAACAATTTTTATTACAGGAACTTTTCCACAGCGTACAGAAAAATGCGAGAGTATTTTATATACAATTCGCGTAAAAATTATTTTATGAAAAGCTTATTTTATGTAAATTAGAAAAACGCTAAATATAACGTAATTCAATTACGATTATAAGGACAATTTTGATCAACTTTTAAACCTCGTTCGTTATATATCATGTTACATCTTTAATATAAATATATGTATAAAATAGAATGTATCTGCAGTAACTTATTAAATTGTGCTTTTTCCATCTCGTACTTTTTATATTTTTTTATACTTTTATAGTTATATCTTTTATAGAGTCTTATACTTTTTTATTCTTCTTTTCTATCCACAGCCTCTGAATTATCTGATTGAAATAATAATATAAGTGTAAGAAAATACCATCAATCATCAGAAAGAGAAAAAAATAAGTTCAACAAATCTTTCTGATCCTCAGATAACAAGTCTCTGTTTAAGCATGTCAGAAACAAAATATTTCGAATTTATTGCTTTTTGTTTTATGTTACAAGATATCTGAAGGCAATCTAAAATTCTACTAATGGAATTTTGTTTGCTTTTCAACGTATTTTTTGAGAGAGACCGTGTAAAAATTTGGCACGTGTACAAATTAAAAAAATTATTTACATATCTGAATAGTGCTCTCAAAAGGCAAAATTTATGCTCATTTATTCAAGCATAAATTTACATATTTCTTATACACTCGCTCTCGATCTAAATTAACATATTTCTTTCAAAGACAATATTAAATTTTGTATGTAAATCATCAATTTTATTATATAAAAATCCGAGAAAATAAAAACTCCTGAATGCTCGATTGCACAGTGGTCTTGAATCTTTTATGAGCTATGACGATCTTAGAAAACCCAAATTATGCCTTTTCTGAGAAAGATGCGAGGTGTAAATTTACGAAAAGAGATGTATTAGCTTTATGTCAGTTGACAATTTTCGTTCAATTGGATCCTCCATTGGCGGTTAGCCGGCTGCCGGCATCACGTTTTTCGACCAGCTATAAAAACTTATCTGCCATCAGTAGGGCGTCGTGATAATCAGCGGGACGGAAGTTTCAGTAAAAGTGTGTCATCGTAATGTGTGAAAGGCGATAATAATGGTTGCGTCAATGAAAGCGATTACGTTTGTTGGGAACTTGATTGGTTGTATCAACGAACGTCATTATATCATCTGCGCGTGCAGAATGTTACTGCAAGATAAATTACTCGCGATTCTTAATATGCGAAAAGAAATAAATAACCAGTCGGCAGAGTCGTTAAATTGAGGTTTATTATAGTTCGGAGATAACGATTAAAAATAGGAGCAAACAACACCGTTGCAGTGATTGTTTCTGAGAAGCGTATAAAAATATCATTGTATTAAGAAACGGAGTCTGATGCAAGCCTGCAACTTATCTTCTTCTTTTTAAACGACTCTTAATGTCGCGAAAGTGTCCACGACTGCTAACAAAAACTCTTTAAACGTTCTTGAGCAAAAGAGAAAAAGAAATAGAGGCTACGACATACCCTATTAAGTATATTTCATCACTACGCTTTTTTATTTTCCGGATTCTCTGTCCTAAAAAAATCTCCGAAACATGATGTTCTTTTAAATAATGTCCTATAAAATGCGCGTTTGTGGTGAGCAGAATATTAGTCAGTCAGACTCGACGGAAGAAACGTTTAATTTAAATTCAATATTTCCGACATTAAAGTATATATATCCGATGAATATTCACCGGATTTTGTCCTCTCATCTCTAGAATATTTATTAGGACTATATCTTAAAAGACAGGTTCCAGAAATTTCAGGAGATCAAGTGTACGGTCCTGGAGGCGGTATGTGTGCAGTTCGGAAGCGATGTTCCAACCGCGCATGTGAACGAGGAGCCGCGCGGGCGCCCGTGCTCCGTCTCGTCTCGATCCTCACGGATCTTTTTTTCTTTCTCTCAGCCGTAATATCCCGTTTGTCGCGTCGTGCGTCGTCGTCGGCCTACCGCACGTTTCGCACGCGATATTTCAACGATTTCAACGCCGACACGCCGCGCCGAGACTTTACGCGCGAGCGAGGGGCGTGTGTTTATCGCGTGCGGACTGCGGGCTTTGACCGTCGCCGGGTTTTCGTCTCGCCTCGCATCGCATTGACCCGATCGGCGTGGCGGTGTCGTCCACCACCGACGCACGTTGCAGCGGACGGGGTCCGGCTTCCGTGGGCACGTAAGCCTCGACACGTGTGTCTAAGGTACGTTCGTGCGTATATGCGTGCGTACGTGCGTAGTACGACGGCGACGCACGCGCGACGGGAATCGTCGACGAGGTGACGTCGCGGCGACGTCGTGTCGGTGGATTTTCGGACACCGCGAACGTGAATCGCGAGAGGATCGTGTGCGTCACGTCCGTCACGGTGCGTGTTGCGCGTAAGTAGTGGCGCCCTTCGCCGAGACCAGATTCGTCATGGGCGAATCCCTTCGCACGACCGACCGAGGTTAAATATCCGCGGACCACCTTGCGTAACAATCGATACCGCGTCGCTCGATTTTCCCGTGACCCCGCTGGGAAATTGAGGCGGCACGCCAAAAATATCGAGCCGCGTTCGTTTGGGGTACTTTCTTGAATTTATCACTCGCGGAGCTGCCGTCCACGCGGTATCTGTATCTCCCCGATTTCACGGAGATACGTGGATTCGATTTCGTGAATGCTTAGGCTGGGTCATTAATGTCATTATGCATTAATTGTTACAGAAGAAGATAAAATTTCGAGAAAGTGGCGTATCTTGCAATGCTCTTAACTGTTTTGCATTTAAAATATCGTATAGTGCTCTTTTTCACATCCCTCTGCAGTATAATGTGCAAAGACCGATGAACCTAAGATTAAAATAAACCACCCTACGAGCTTTAATAATCATATTCGAAAACCCGAGAGCATTAAGGAAAATAAGTCAAAACAAAGTTTCGAAATATGTTTTAAGGCTAGTAAAATGTGCGTCATCATTTAAATCCAGATTAGAATAAAAGTTTGCTTAATAATTTTGTATAAATAAAAAATTCAGATTTTTATCAAAATAAAAACTATTTAAATAAACACCAGAGGTCTATCTTATTTTACGCACAAAAAAATCTCAACCTTCCAAATTTATTTCTATATATCTTATTATTTCGAGAACAAATCTAGCTTTTGAAAAATCATACACGATCCTAGCATTTTTCTCTAGATAAAATTTTCGAATTAAAATGTGGCATTGTGACGCATAATGAGCTAAGAGACTAACTGCTACAAAGAAAAGAGAGGTATCTGGGCCCAATCAAGAATTGCTGTCGCAATTCATTGCAGGAAAACTGGAGCTTGCATGGGGGAGAACAAAAGTCACGCCTGACTAATACTAATGTTGTATCCCTGGAAAAACTATTGGGAACAATCGGTGCAGAGGGGAGTGTTCCGATCGTCGGGAACAACGTGTGTTTTTCTCAACGCGCATTGTTCTACGTGCCGCTGGGCATAATGGTAAAACCGGAGGCTAACATCGCGGTTTTTACAAAGATACTATACATGAGTCACGCAACGCATATACGGTGTTGATCCTGACGAGCGGATATCGTATACGAGTTCCGCTGAAAATCTCAATCAACAAAGACGCATTAATCGCGCACCGTTTCACCGTAAGTAAAAATCGCGTGCGTGTGCGTTCTGTGCACCGTTTCTAAGAACGTCGATAGCGTTTTCGAGTAAACGTGATTTTGAAGAAATCCTATTTCATGAAAATGTTTTTGAACGTGTAACGAACGTGCGATGAATATTTTCTGATCTATATATCTCTTTATTTTAATTCAGGATTAAATAAAAATTCAAATTTTAACAAAAACTTATCAAAGACAGCAAATCGTTAAACAACAAGCAGATATATGTCTTTCAGTAAAGAATTGCTTTGATATATAAATATATAACAATCAAAATTATTATTATTATTATTATTATTCTTTATTCTCTATTTTTAAGGAATATTTTCATCTATATAATATTATCTTACAACATTGTATTACATTTTTCTAAATTATATCGAATCTTGTTGGGAGCTTTTAGACTCTTTGAAACTTTATCTATATTATTTTATGTAAACACAGAAGGGAGTACAGATTCAATAGTCATTGATACAATATTTTGACTTGTGAGAATCAGATTTATTCGCTCCCGGAGCGATTTTGATCGTCTGAGTCGAAAACGCTATGGGCTCTTATCGTCTACGTGATCGTGTCTTGATGTCATCATCAATCGACTTTTTCATTGTCGGCATCGCTCGTTGACACTTTCCAGCACGGAACACGACCATGCACTCGAACATAATATTACTGTCGACGTTGGTGGCCTTCGTCACCGCCGAGAGAATTCTAATGACAGAGGTCTTCGTCATTCCCATCAGACCCGAGACTTTCGATTGGAATACAGATGGTAAGAGAAATATATTTAACCTATTCTAATTTTTTCTTAACAGAAATACTTTATCCAGTATCGTAATCGATGGATATCAGTAAACTCAATATATCAATAAATTTTTTGCATCTTAAAACAAAAAAATTATGAAAGAAAGAAACAAGGAACAAAAGAAAGATACAGAATTATATTATGTATACCGTTGTTCTCAGCTTATGTATATTATTATCAAAATTAAATCAAATTAGAGAGATAAAATACGAAATAATTAAAACGATTGAAAGCCCTCGAATTGGTCTATGAAAATACTATTATTTATTATGCGGCGTTTATTGTACTCTATTTTACGTCCAATCTTCAAATTATATTTTTTTTTATATAAATAACGAGGAAAACGGAGATATATTTTCTAAATTCCTATATATTAAATTTATACAACAAAGATTATTATTTTTATAAAAAATATGTGTAGAATAAAATTTTTGTGAGGTTACAACAGGTATTTAGCTTTACAGTTTCTTCTTATCATTTAAAGTCAGTAAATATTGTTTTGGAAAACTTATCTAAAATAAGGAACAATATCAGACAGCTATTATTATCCCACGTGGATACCCGTTAACCCATTTCACAATACGAAATTAAACTATGTCTTCGTACGTCATTCGTAACACGCCGCGAATATCAATTACTTGTTGGACCGTCGTCGTCGTAAACGTTTGCGCTGACCTTATGATCAATATTGTCGCATACCGCGGTACTTTCTAATTCAACGCCTTCGGACAATTTTAACGATACACGAAAGGAGTTGTTAAAGTTATCGCCTGTCTCATATACAAAATTATATTTCTCAAATTAGATGAGGCCGCCTGCCGTATGTGCGCTTGAAAAAAAAATTTATTTCGTATTCGTATTTCTTATTCAAACTTAAGTCGATCGATTATTTCGAGAGAAGTGAAAGGATCTTAAAAATCATATAGAATTTAGATCACATGTTTATATATGTTTCGGACATTTAAGCAGTTTTATTCACAGAGAAATATATATTTTTTTACTTTATTATCATCTTTTTTCTTTGTTTTTTGTACCAGCATTAAGAACCGTTGTCCCATTAATTTTATTTTTGTCTGCCGTTTTAACCTTGTTTTTTGCACATTTATTACTATGCGACATTTTTATTCCTAATTTTTCACACACTTTTCTCTTTTGCAATTTTTTAAAAAAGTTTTATTAAAATATTTATTTTAAGTTGTTTATTTTTCTATTTTCTATTTTTCTATTACAGATATATTTTATATACATTTCTTATATATTTTTTTTTCTATATTTTTTATAAATAATTGTTCTGTCATTTTATGTCGCAAACATCTCGGATACTTATATACTGTGTCGTTTTATTTCAGGACACTCAGATCAGTTTTCGTATCAACCTTCTTTGCTGAACGCCCCCGATCTCCCATCATGGATACATTACACCTACAGCAAGAAGGATCATCACGGTTTTTTATACGGCGTCGCGCCTATAGATCAAAAGTATTTTCAGGTGATACACAATCACGCTATGTCATCAGTTTGCAGTTGACAATGCTTAACTGAGATAATTTCAGCTGGAAATCGTGGGGTTGAACAAACACACCTACGAAACCCGTTACAAAGTGCTCGACATGAACGTGATCGAGAGAGAGAATCTGACCAAGTACGAGGTGCACCTGAAAATCGACAATCTAAACGTGGAAGACATGTTCGATCGTAATCGCACCCAAAAGCTCCTCGATATATTCAGGTCGGTTCGCGTAAATTTCTTATAATCTTCAATTCCGTAGTTTCAACGTCCTTGATACCGATAACGTACGTCATTTGTCGCTTCCTTCCTTATGCAAAGCGTAAACAGGGGACTTTTTCGATATAACACATGTATAAACTTCTCAGAAATCAAACTAGTTAACTTTATATGTAAAATGAAAAAATAGAAAAACTTGATAAACAAATCATGTACTCTGAAATTAAGAAATTAGAACAAAAAGTGAAATCGATCAGTTTTATTTTTTTCGAGAGGCTATATCTCCAATTAATGATACTCAAATAAATAAATTGTGCCGATAACAAACGCATTTAATTTTAATTGCAGAAAAAAGTTATGGAAAGGCGCTACGGATCTGTACGTGACTTTTTTGGCGTCTGCGATTGAGCTCGGAGCTCGTTTACCCCTGAAACCCAGCGAAGGCGAAGGGTGAGTTTCTAAATTATCCTCTATCCAACTCAATTTAGCCCTTAAATCCAAGAGGGTAAAATTCGCTGCGAGACTTAGGATAGCAAAGCTTCCAACTATGACTTTCTACAAACGTTTCATCAATCATCAACTATACAGGTGAATAATATTCACAAACAGTTACACAAGATGTGGCAAATATATCATTAAAAAAACAATATAAATTATTTTTCATATTATTTGGTATTAGAGAATAACGTAAATAATGATGTCTTTAAACGGATTCTTTCTCGATTCCAGCGTTAGTCAATTACGCGAATGGCATAAATAAAAAACTAGAAGTTGATAAAGTTGATGACAAAATTTCATAGAAACGCATTAACGTGGTAATGAAAATTGGAATAATGTTGCCATCACGACGAGAAGCAGCTTCTCTGATATCGCTGACGTACTAATCATCCGATCAACCGCAAACAGCTCCGTGACGTGGATTCACGACGGTTGTTTTTATAATTGTATATTGCTACTTCCTACATGCGCTATCGTTTATGCGCCCGACGGGAAAAACATAGGTAACGCTCTCTTATCGGAGGCTGGATAATCTAATTATGTATATGGCCGACAACTTTGAGAAATGGCAGTCGTTAAGAGATAGCGATCTATGTTGCAGTCGTGCCTGTTTTATTCCTCGCACACATTATAACGTTTTATTCTTAACATATTATATCAAGCATATTATTATAAAAAATATTCCAAATGCGACGATTCGACAGATGACAGACTCATCTGTCATCGAACTGAAGCGAATGATATGGAGCGAGTAACGATCGGGATTTGCGTTGTCATCGCGACGAGTCGCCTTGGCGCTTATGATGCGTATTAATAAAAATTTTCACCAAGTTTAAATCACCTATAGTGACGAAGAGTATTGTACGAAGCGTCTTGAATCACAATTAATGACTTTTATTGCTTACATCATCGCGATTAAACGCTCCTCCTTTTGCGGATTTTTACCGTGACGTAGTTCGTCGATCGACAGATATCGCTTTTTCGCGCGATTATTTCCCATAGAATCCGCGATTGAATGACGGCATAATTATTCACGCATTTTCTCGAATAAGCGTCCAGTTACACGTGGGATCAAGCCGATTGGACTTTCCATTTATAATCGTGTTTATAATCGTTATACGGCGCATAGTTCCCGCGCTCTGTGACTCCCCCAAGATTCTGATTCCACGGATCAACAATCATAATTTATCGCAGTAATCTACGCGATACTCCTGCGGCCACGTAAACGGACGATAACGATGATTTATCTTCCACTTTCATGTCCATCAGGCTTCTTGTAGGAAAACACTTGCGTTCTGAAACGATGTGGGTTTCCTATAATCGACGATTACACCGCATATTATCGATACAAACAATGATTGTTATTTTTAACGACAAAGAGATTCACGTGAGAGCGATGATAAGCGAGAAAAATCGAAGGATATTGCGAGCGGACGATTGCAGCAGATATAATTTGCAACGGAGAAGGGGGCTCGAACCAGCTAATATAATACTTTAAGTGCACTTGTTCATGGCATTGATGATTTAACCATTTGCAAGTTCTATGTCCAAGTGGACTTCACATAATCCTTTGCGATAATGGTTTTCCCCAAGTATATATATATTTGAATCAGTGTATGATTATAATTAACAAATAAATATTTTTGGAATCCTCATAAATTCGTCCAATTAATAAAAATTCTTTAATGATATTAGACCTGTCGATTAAATTAAATCAAATCGAGGATATTTCATTTTCACTGATTTGAAAGATAATTTGGATCGCCAAAAGTTAATTACGAAATGTCAGTATTGGAGAATTTCGGGATTTATATTTTACCTACATTTACGCTTATTCTCGTGGAATTGTCGTGAAAAACGATCTCGCATGCAGAATGATGAGACGGAGTCATGCGCGGTATTGCTGTTATTGAAGCGCGGAGCGGCGCGCGGCGTGGGCCGGCTTCCTTCCGGTGCAACAATATATGTGACATAAAAACAACGTATTTACACGCGACATGAGGCGTGTCACGTCAAAAGAAACGTTGAAATTCAAATGTTACGAAACCCCAACGTTGTTGCATCGACGTGGCGCAGGACGTGACGCGGGATATCGGGGTGAGAAAGAGAGAAAGAGAGACATCACATTATTCCCGATGTAGATTTATGTTTGGACAAATACGTCGAGGCAAAAGTAAGGAGTAACAGTTTCGCAACGAGATATCGATTCATTACAAAGCAGCTCAAAGTCACATTTAAGCTACCGACGTGCTTTCCGGCAGCGAGATTGGAAACACAATGGTTTTTCTTATAAAGAGCAAATCACTTATTAATAATATTGAATAAACGTGTTTCACGGTTTTAATCTTTCGAGGTAATGTTTGTTTTTTTGCTCTCGATGATTTTCTGATTCATCACATCTGATTCATTGCGTGTGATTTAAATGAAATCGAGTCGTTCGTTATTAAACGACGTGAGTCAACTTCTTTTTTACCAATAAATCAGTTATTCTAAAATTAGATGACCTTTCTTTGAAAGACTTCCACGCAAATATATAAATTAAATATAATATTTTTAAATTAGTAAAACAATGTAGGTATATGACTTGTAAAAGATATGCGTAACGTGACTAATTGTAAGATTATCTGGTGTTTTACTCATAAGTGACGTGAAATAAGAAATTTTAGAATAAAAAATTTCGAAAATTTCTCTTTTTCTATTAATTTTTTTTGTGACGCGTGGTTTCTTTTTTGCGGAATGACGGACACAATCGTGTCCGGATGGAAAACTTTTGTTCGCGCGCCGCTAAAACTTCTCGCAGCGGGCTCGGATCTGCAGCGCGAGTGTACTCTCGTTTCACCTGCTAGCGTATCACGTTTGTTACCGTTACGATCCTATTGTCGGAAAAAATGCGACGAAACCGCAACGATAGTAGTCACGGAATTGCCGGGTCGCTCCTATGATCATTATTATCATATATGATACCGCCGCGCGTTCGACAAATTCGGACAATCGAGGAGTTACCTTTCACGTCTCGACGTAACACCCACGTATATCTCTCATGTTAATATACGTGAATCACACCATTGTACAGTCACCGCACTTAAATTATTTTCGATCGACACCGAAATCACGTCATTGGACACGTGCATCGCCTTAAATGTGCGATCAAGCGAAAGTTTGAAATTGTTACGTCTACAATGAGACGAGCGGCAACGATTAATCTCACACGACGGCGAGATAAATCGACTACGTAACGATCGGTACCGCAAAGACACTGCAAAACACACTCGATTTCGCGATACGTGTCCAGTTAGACAGGCAGAAGGAATAAAACGAACGAGAACGTTTTATTGGCCGAGATCCTTCACCTTGTTCAGCCCTTCGTCTCTCTGTCACACGTCTCTCGCGCTCGAGATTTCTCAGAAGGTGCGTTATCCGACACTGAGAACTAAGAGAGCCGTATCATAACTTCGTAACCGCACAACGGAGCGAAAGCTCGAAATCGCGTCCACGATCGCGGGACGAGAGAGCGGCGCGATTAATCTCTCTCCCGACTAAGATAAATCGATTACGTGCTGATCAATCGCGTGTACTGCGTAGCGTCTGATTGTCACTTTCAGGCTTATTGCGCGTCGCGCGTTGAAGTACGATAACACCAAGCAGCGGCAATTTATTCCCAACGTAAATCCGACATTGTCATCACGCTCTCGGAGCATTTAACTTACTGACTGGCGGAGGCCTGTTTCCACGGGTGATAAGGCCGCGCCTAAGGAGCCACTTCGACCTTAGATATGTATCAGTGCAACCGTATCGTTGCGTATCAGTGAAAGCCGAGAGTTCGCGATCGCGAGATTGTCGGAGTTTGATTGCCTCGACATTGGACACTATACGGGCATTGGGTTTTGTCTAATCAACTTTAAATTATCAGCGTAAATGATCGAATACGCGAGAACAGCGTAATATATTTTCGTGACAAACGAAGTCTGAATTATTTGAGGACAAAATTTTTAAATTAAAAAAGGTATAATTTAAATTTTTACCTGAACTGTGGTATGTTTCTCTTTAGTTTGCAAATATGAAAAAAATTACAATTTTTTTGAACAGAGAAGAAGTTGCATGGACAAGTAGAAATTAATCTTGCGTTTCTTTTATAGATTTCTTGTATAGGTTGCTCATGCTGAGTTAATATCGCTGTATCGCACGTATTACTCGCAGAGTGTCATAATGATTAGTCTCGAAAGCTATTATTTGATCGATGGAGCTAGTATAATTTGTGAAAGACGTCGAATTTAAACGCGCGAGCTGTGTGATCTGTAGGCTGTCATTCGCACGCAAGGAAGCTCAATATCGTGAAGTAATAATTACATAATTCCGTGGCAAACAGATGATTTAAATCAGTAGAATATATCCAACGAAATTACAATTTCGAGTTCGTTCAGGTAACGCGCAATAATGATAAAAAAATGTGACAGGTTAAAGAGTACGATTGACGGAAAATGGTTATATTTCAAAGAATTAAAGTACGTAGCGCGATATTGGGATAGGTCGCTTTTGAAGTAATACGTTCGCGCTGGCGAAAAGAAGAGGCGGTTTAATAATAGTCTTCCGGATGCAACAACGGCATTGACCCACATCGGTAGTGTCAACAATTTACGAGGTAATGGACAATCGTTTACTGCGTTTATTGTCAATGCACGCTCGTATGTACGGGCAAAAGTCCCACGCGCGCTACTTAAAGGAATCCTTGACGGGAATGACGCAAATATACCGTGAATATCGCGATATGATCGTTCGACAGTCGAGTATATAGGTTTCTTCGTAATGTCGCGAGCGATGACTCTTTGGCTCAGGTGAATCCTTCCTTGACTCGCGCTCGCGTCGATGCATTTTACATCTCGTTGAAAATTATGCATCTCTCTGATGCATTTCTCATTGTCAAGAAGAAATATCGTTTTGTTTCAGAGTCGTCGTGAGACTGGGTAGTACAGTGCCGTTCTCGCAGGAATTGAACGAGTTGCAGGAGGAAGTGAAGCCGCTATGGAAAATGCCGTCGTGCCCCAGAGACTTCAAGAGGACCAGTGTAGAAATACTCTTCCGAGAGGCTGAGTTCGGATTGGACTGGTGTTCCTTCAGATTAGTAAGTTGCGGTTGATTAAACTACGTTGCTGCACATACACGCGCGAAACCTCACTTACCGTGATTAATGTTAAATGCCCGAGAAGAGTCTCTTTCATATGTCTTTGGTGAAAATTGACTGTCTATTTATATAACGTTTGCTATTTATATAACGTTTACTCACGTTATTCGTCTTTCACAAAATTATGCAAACACAATTGCATGCGAATTACATTATCACGTCAAATCTCTAATATGTTAATTATCTTTTCGTGGATCACGCAGATCTCTAGACACGTCATTGTACATTTCACTCGATCGTGTCGTCATCGCATATTTCTTGGATATTGTCAATCATCAGGTTCGTCCTTAATTTGCGGAATGCAGTTATTTCCGCAGTCTCATCTCGATCAAGCGATATCCACAATTTACGCAATTTTACGTGAAATGCCAATCGCGCAAATCATACTCGTTATCTCCTTGTGACACCTCATTATACGACACTCTCCTCGTTAGTTGCTCGGTAAAGGTATAATTTTCGCAGCTGGAGGAAGATCAACAGAGTCTGCAGCACGAGAGCGCCCGGAGGGGCCCCAGCGCGAACGTCGTGGGTCTACCGTCGTCGGGCATCTCCGAGCACACGGAGTGGCGGTGGGCCCGTTCGACGAAGGCTAGCATACCCACGAGAAGCTACTTCAAGGAGATCGCCACCACGATTTTCGTACCGGTCGCACTGCTCCTCGTGCTGGGCGCCTTACTTAGCACCGCTTTCTGTCTACATCACGAGAAAATGTAAGCGCACGGTTGGAGGAAAAACCAGTCAAACTTGTTTCAAAACGATGATTATTTGCATTCCAGAAAAACTGATTTTAGCAATTTTATCTGCATATTTCTCTTACATT